>NW_022437513.1:0-41068 GCF_009761245.1 Sapajus apella
TGCACGTGTGTCCAAGAATGACCACAAAAGATTTTCAATGAGCAATTTTAAGGTTACCATCCTATTTGGCCACATCATAGACATCAAGTGGATGAACACTGCCTTTATCTATGACATGCGTGAGGATTCTGACACCTACGTGCATAAGGTTAGCCCACACCCAGGACACCCACTCTCTCATTCCTTACTTTTCACATCTTTTATGCCTCATATCCTGATCCCTTACTCTGGGTGTCTTCCCCTTTGGGGTTTTCTGCTTCTACTCTGTTTCCTTTCAGGTGGCCAGAGCACACTGGTTTGGTCAGGGCTTGGCTATCACGTTCGCATCACATGAGAATGATGCCAGGATCCTCAGTGATGGGCAGCATCGCTTTGAGGTGAGTGTTAGGAACTGTCAAATGAGACAGACGTCTCCTCCACAGTGAGTGGTGAGCTCATGAAACTTTTAGATCCTCCCTGTTTTTTAGTATGTTTGTTCTCAAGCCCATCATGTAGGTCATGGGTACCTGATACATAATGGACACTTGAGTGGTTCATGCCCCCAGCCTTTGATGCTGTGTTGGGCTGTTTTCCTGGCCTCCGTGTGATGTCTCTGTCTTCTCTCATCATATTACATCCCTTCCCTCAGCCCCAAATCTGTCCTCTGAACCCACACAGTACACCAGCATCTACATGTGTGTTGTGTGTTCCTGCCTCACTTTTCCCTTTTCATGCCTTATACTGACTATGCCATATTTTCTCTTCAGTTGAACAGATGCAGTAGAAGACTCACCAATTCTGGAAAGTGACCATCTGTCCTTCAGGAGAGGACATGATTGTGGGGGTGAAGGAGGCACCACTGCTCCCGCCCCTGACAGCCCCCACCCCATGGCTTCCCTCCTCTGCATCAGCACCACCCTGAACCCCCATTCTTGATTGTCAGAATTTTTAACATCTTAACTAGAAATGGAAGACATGTGTGTCTGTGGTATCTGTAAGTGCTACATCTTCTTACTGTGTTTGGGGAGAGGTTATTTTAGGACATGATCCAGGGTAAATTCCTGTAAGGCTGAGTTGCACTGCTGTGAGGTCAAGGGAGGATGGGACTGCGACTGCAGAGTCCTGGCTCCCCCACTATTTGCCTCTATTAGCCAGAGGCGTCTGGAGAGACAGAACTAATAGGATACATATATGGGGATTTAGTAAGTAGTATTAACTCACACGATCACAAGGTCTCACAATAGGTCATCCGCAAACTGAGGAGCAAGGAAGCCAGTCTGAGTCCCAAAGCTGAAGAACTTGGAGTTTGATGTTCGAGGGCAGGAAGCATCCAGCATGGGAGAAAGATGTAGGCTGGGATGCTAAGCCAGTCTAGGCTTTTCGCATTTTTCTGCCTGCTTTATATTCTGGCCACACTGGCAGCTGATGAGATGCCACCCACCCAGATTGAGGGCGGCTCTGCCTTCCCCAGTCCACTGACTCAAACGTTAATCTCCTTTGGCAACACCCTCACAGACACACCCAGGATCAGTGCTTTCATCCTTCAATCCAACCAAGTTGACACTCAGTATCAACCATCACATTGACAACTCCTGGCCTTCTGTGGTTTCTACCATTTTCCAGAGGCCTGGGAGCTGCTGGGATATTTCTGATGCTGGGGCTTCTGGGGGATGGTGCACAGTATTTCCAGTGCTGAGGGGTGCCGAGGACACTGGTGGGAAGCTTGGGTGTCTCCTCACAGGCTCTCTTGGTGCCTCATTTTTTCCTTCAGGTTCTGGATCTTGACCACTAGGGACTGGGTCCCCACACCCTCCAGCAGGGCCTGATCTGCTCCAGCTGCTGCTCCAGCAACTCTTTGGCTTGGGCCAGCTCAGCTGTGTGGTGGGACCAGGGGCCTGGTGAGGGGAGCAGGGAAGGAGCATCAGCCAGGGCACAGGGGGGACTAAGATCCTGGAAAGGTGTGCTGCAGGGTCTGGCTGTGAGAAATTCAACCTCTCTTTCTCTTTTTCTAGCCCATTAGTTTCAGTCCACCTGTACAGAGAAGCCCAGGGAGCTCCCTGTCTTAGGTATAGGCCTCTGGGAGGCAGGTAGAGATCCCTGACCCAGGAGCTGTGCTGGAAACTCCACAGCTGCAGAAAGCCAAGTTGCACCTCTAAAACCCCCAGCTTGTTAAAAAAGATAAAAAACTTGACTACTTGAGAGGTTTCATTTATATAACAAGACCATCTTCTCAGCCTCTCTCTGTGTGCTTTTAATTTAAAGATTTCAGAGATCTCTTATTCTAAATAATTAATGAAAACATCAGGTTTTTAAAAAAACACATAGCAGTGTCATGGCTAGCCTTAACAAATTCCCTTGACTAAATTAAGAGCAAAAAAATCTGACTTCAAACACTCTGGTAGTTAAAATTACACACTTGAAAGATCCAAGATGGCTGTTAAGGAACAGCTTGGAGTTGCAGCTTCCACTGAAAACACAGGCGGTGGGTGGATGCTGCATTTTTATTGCCCACGGACCAGGAGATTCCCAGGCGGAGGAGACCCACGGGTCACCAGCATGGCTGTTTTGGCTGGCGCAGTTCTTTTGGTTGGTGCAGTGGCTTTGTCCCAGCCAGTGGTTCTCCGTACAAAATACACTGGTCCGGGTGCCCTTTTGGCTGGAGATTGGAGCCCCAGGAAGTCACCCATTCATCTGATTAAAGAAGGGTCTGAACAGGGAGCAAGGCCAGGATTTTCCTGGGCAAAAAAAGGCGCCACGAATCTCAGCACCACCGTTTAAGCGCTCACAGTGAGTCGCTGCACAGGAAAACACACAGATCCCGGCGCCTTTTCAACAGGTGACTGGAACATCTGAGATAGAGTTGACTGTTCAACTAAAAAAGAAAAAAAATGGCTCTGAGGCAGGGAGCCAGGTGATCAGGCTCCGCTGGCCCCACCCCTACAAAAGAACAGCAATCAGAAACTCTCTGGATTGAGAGTTTCACAGCAAGAGCAGCTGAACCCAGGACAGTCCAGCTCTGTAGGGCAGGGGCATCCACCATTACTGAGGCACTCCACCACTATGGAGGTAGTCCGCCATTGCTGAGGCAGCCTGCTGTTGCGAAGGCAACCCGCCATTGCCAAGGCAACCTGCCATTACAGAGAGAGTCTGCCAATACAGAGGTGGGCCACCATTGCTGAAGCAGCTCTAACTACACCCGTATAAACAGGGCTGCAGGGAAGCTCACATGGTAGCTGGGCGGAGGCCACAGCAGCTCAGCAAAGCCTCTGCAGGCAGACAGTGACTAGGCTGCCTCCTTGCTGGGCAGGGCAGCCATGAAAAAAAAAAAAAAAAAAAAAGGCAGCAGCACAACGGAAACTCATAAATGAAGCCCTAAATCCCTGGGGCAGAGCACCTGAGAACAAAAAGCGGTTTATGAGTTCTGCTGCAGCAGACCTAAACGTACCTGCCCAGCAGCTCTGAATGAACAACAGAGCTCACAGCTCAGCACTTGAGCTCCTATAAAGGACAGACTGTCTCCTCAAGCAGCTCCCTGACCCCTGTATATCCAAAGAGTCACCTCATAAAGGAGAGATCAGACTGACATTTGGGGGTATCCTTCTGGGACAAAGATAGCAAAAGAAGAAACTGGTAGCAACCCTTACTGTTCTGCAGCTGCTGCAGGCAATCCCCAGGCAAGCAAGGCCTAGAGTGGACCTCAGCACTCCTACAGTAGAGGGGCCAGACTGTTAAAAGGAAAACTAAGAAAGAGAAATAACTTCATCATCAACAAACAGAACGTCCACTAAGAGACCCAACCTTAAAGTCAGCAACTACAAAGACGACAGGTAGATAAATCCATAAAGATGGAAAGAAACCAGTGCAAAAAAGATGAAAACACCTGAAACCAGAACACCTCTCCTCCTATAAGGGATCACAACTCCTCACCAGCAAGGGAACAAGGTTGGATGGAGAATGAGTGTGATGAAATGACTGAATCAGGGTTCGGAAGGTGGGTAGTAAGAAACTTCTGTGAGCTAAAAGAACATATTGTAATCCAATGCAAAGAAACTAAGAACGTTGAAAAAACATTTGATGAAATGCTAACGAGAATGGACAACTTAGAAAGGAATATAAGTGAATTGATGAAGCTGAAAAACACAGCACGAGAACTTCGTGAAGCATGCACAAGTTTCAACAGCTGTATTGACCAAGCAGAAGAAAGGATATCAAAGGTCAAATATCAACTCAATGAAATAAAACAAGAAGGCATGATTAGAGAAAAAAGGGGAAAAAGGAATGAACAAAGTCTCCAAGAAATGTGGGAATATGTGAAAAGACCTAATCTACGTTTGATAGGTGTACCTGAATGCGATGAAGAGAATGAATTCAAGCTGGAAAATACTCTTCAGAACATTATCCAGGAAAACTTCCCCAACCTAGCAAGGCAGGCCAATATTCAAGTCCAGGAAATACAGAGAACACCATAAAGATATTCCTTACGAAGAGCAACCCCAAGGCACATAATCGTCAGATTCACCAGGGTTGAAAT
Source organism: Sapajus apella (assembly GCF_009761245.1). NCBI lineage: Eukaryota > Metazoa > Chordata > Mammalia > Primates > Cebidae > Sapajus > Sapajus apella. Next base: position 4,511 of record NW_022437513.1, read on the forward strand.
GAAGAAGAAAATGCTAAGGGCAGCCAGAGAGAAAGGTCGGGTTACCCATAAAGGGAAGCCCATCAGACTCACAGCAGACCTCTCAGCAGAGACCCTACAAGCCAGAAGAGAGTGGGGCAATATTCAACATCCTTAAAGAAAAGAACTTTCAACACAGAATCTCATATCCAGCCAAACTAAGCTTCATAAGTGAAGGAAAAATAAAATCCTTTGTGAACATGCAAGTACTCAGAAATTTCATCACCACCAGGCCTGCTTTACAAGAGCTCCTGAAAGACGTTCTACACATAGAAAGGAACAACCAGTACCAGCCACTCAAAAAACATGCCAAATGGTAAAGAGCATCAAGACAATGAAGAATCTGCATCAACTACTGTGCAAAACAGCCAGCTAGCACCAAAATGGCGGTATCAAATTCACACATAACAATATTAACCCTAAATGTAAATGGACTAAATGCCCCAATCAAAAGACACAGACTGGCAAATTGGATCAAAAGACAAAACCCATCGGTGTGCTGTATCCAGGAAACCCATCTCACATGCAAGGATACACAGAGGCTCAAAATAAAGGGATTCAGGAAGATTTACCAAGCAAATGGAGTGCAAAAAAAAAAAAAAAGCAGGAGTTGCAATTCTCATCTCTGATAAAATAGACTTTAAAGCAACAAAGATCAAAAGAGACAAAGAAGGACATTACATAATGGTAAAAGGATCAATGCAGCAAGAAGAGTTAATGATCCTAAATATATATGCGCCCAATACAGCAGCACCCAGATACATAAAGCAAGTTCTTAATGACTTACAAAGAGATTTAGACTCTCACACAATAATAGTGGGAGACTGTGACACCCCATTGTCAATATTAGACAGATCAACCAGACAGAAAATTAACAAGGATATCCAGGACTTGAACTCAGACCTGGACCAAGCAAACCTAATAGACATTTACAGAACTCTCCACCCCAAATCCACAGAATATACATTCTTCTCAGCATCACATCACACCTACTCTAAAATTGACCACATAATTGGGAGTAAATCACTCCTCAGCAAATGCAAAAGAATGGAAATCAGAACAAACAGTCACTCAGACCACAGTACAATCAAGTTAGAGCTAAGAATTAAAAAACTAATTCAGAACCGCACAGCTTCATGGAAACTGAACAACTTGCTCTTGAATGTTGACTGGATAAACAATGAAATGAAGACAGAAATAAAGATGTTCTTCAAAACCAATGAGAATGAAGACGCAACATACCAGAATGTCTGGACACATTTAAAGCAGTCTCTAGAGGAAAATATATAGCAATAAGTGCCCACATGAGAAGCAAGGAGAGATCTAAAATTGACACCCTATCGTCAAAATTGAAAGAACTAGAGGAGCAAGATAAAAAAAACTCAAAACCTAGCAGAAGACAAGAAATAGCTAAGATCAGAGCAGAGCTGAAAGAGACAGAGACACAAAAAACCCTTCAAAAAATCAATAAATACAGGAGCTGGTTTTTTGAAAAGATCAACAAAATAGACAGACAACTAGCCAGATTAATAAAAAAGAAAAGAGAGAATAACCAAATTGATGCAATAAAAAACAATAAAGGGGATATCACCACATATTCCACAGAAATTAACACCATCATCAGAGGTTATTACAAACAACTCTATGCACGTAAACTAGTAAACCTGGAAGAAATGGATAAATTCCTGAACACTTGCCTCCTGCCAAGCCTAAACCAGGAAGAAGCTGAAACCCTGAACAGACCCATAACAAGGTCTGAAGTTGAGGCAGCAATTAAGAGCCTACCACCCAAAAAAAGCCCAGGCCCAGAGGGGTTAACAACCAAATTCTACCAGACATACAAAGAGGAGCTGGTACCATTCCTTCTGAAACAATTCCAAATAATTCAAAAAGAGGGAATCCTTCCCAAATCATTTTATGAGACCAACATCATCCTGATTCCAAAACCCCGCAGAGACTCAACAAGAAAAGAAAACTTCAGGCCAATATCCATGATGAACGTAGATGCAAAAATCTTCAATAAAATACTGACAAGCCGATTGCAACAGCACATCAAAAAGCTTATCCACCATGATCAAGTAGGCTTCATCCCGGGGATGCAAGGCTTCTTCAACATATGCAAGTCCATAAACGTAATTCACCACATAAACAGAACCAAAGACAAACACCACATGATTATCTCAATTGATGCAGGGAAGGCCTTTGACAAAATTCCACAGCCCTTTGTGCTAAAAACCTTCAATAAACTAGGTATTGATGGAACTTATCTCAAAATAATAAAAGCTATTGATGACAAATCAACAGTCAATATCATACTGAATGGGCAAAAGCTGGAAGCATTCCCTTTGAAATCTGGCACTAGACAAGGATGCCTTCTCTCACCACTCCTATTCAATATAGTACTGGAGGTTCTAGCCAGAGCAATCAGGCAAGAAAAAGAAATAAGGGGTATTCAAATAGGAAAGGAGGAAATCAAATTGTCTCTATTTGCAGAAGACATGATTGTATATATAGAACCCCATCGTTTCAGCCCAAAATCTTCTGAAACTAATAAGCAACTTCAGCAAAGTCTCAGGATAAAAAATCGATGTGCAAAAATTACAAGCATTCCTATGCACCAATAACAGACTTAAAGAGAGCCAAATCAAGAATGAACTGCCATTCACAATTGCCACAAAGAGAATAAAATACCTAGGAATACAACTAACAAGGAACGTAAAGGACCTCTTCAAGGAGAACTACAAGCCACTACTCAATGAAATAAGAGAGGACACAAACAGATGGAGAAACATTCCATGTTCATGGTTAGGAAGAATGAATATTGTGAAAATGGCCATACTGCCTAAAGTAATTTACAGATTCAACGCTATCCCCATCAAGCTACCAATGACCGTCTTCACAGAACTGGAAAAAAACACCTTAAACTTCATAGGGAACAAAAAGAGAGCCCGCATAGCCAAGTCAATTCTAAGCAAAAAGAACAAAGCAGGAGGCATCACACTACCAGACTTCAAACTATACTACAAGGCTACAGGAATCAAAACAGCATGGTACTGGTACCAAAACAGAGATATAGGCCAATGGAACAGAACAGAGGCCTCAGAGGCAACACAACATATCTACAACCATCTGATCTTTGACAAACCTGACAAAAACAAGCAATGGGGAAAGGATTCCCTGTTTAATAAATGGTGTTGGGAAAACTGGCTAGCCATGTGCAGAAAGCAGAAACTGGACCCCTTCCTGACACCTTACACTAAAATTAACTCCAGATGGATTAAAGACTTAAACATAAGACCTAACATCATAAAAACCCTAGAAGAAAATCTAGGCAAAACCATTCAGGACATAGATGTAGGCAAGGACTTCATGACTAAAACACCAAAAGCATTGACAACAAAAGCCAAAATAGACAAATGGGACCTAATCAAACTCCACAGCTTCTGCACAGCAAAAGAAGCAGTCATTAGAGTGAATCGGCAACCAACAGAATGGGAAAAAAATTTTGCAGTTTACTCATCTGACAAAGGGCTGATATCCAGAATTTACAAGGAACTAAAACAGGTTTACAAGAAAAAAACAAGCCCATTCAAAAGTGGGCAAAGGATATGAACAGATACTTTACAAAAGAATACATACATGAGGCCAACAAACATATGAAAAAATGCTCATCATCACTGGTCATCAGAGAAATGCAAATCAAAACTACATTGAGATATCATCTCACGCCAGTTAGAATGGTGATCAGTAAAAAACCTGGAGACAACAGATGCTGGAGAGGATGTGGAGAAATAGGAACACTTTTACGCTGTTGGTGAGAGTGTAAATTAGTTCAGCCACTGTGGAAGACAGTGTGGTGATTCCTCAAGGAAATAGAAATAGAAATTCCATTTGACCCAGCAATCCCATTACTGGGTATATATCCAAAGGATTATAAATTGTTCTACTATAAGGACATATGCACATGAATGTTCATTGCAGCACTGTTTACAATAGCAAAGACCTGGAACCAACCCAAATGCCCATCGATGATAGACTGGACAGGGAAAATGTGGCACATATACACCATGGAATATTATGCAGCCATCAAAAACGATCAGTTCATGTCCTTTGTAGGGACATGGATGAACCTGGAAACCATCATTCTCAGCAAACTGACACAAGAGCAGAAAATCAAACAAACACCACATGTTCTCACTCATAGGCACGTGTTGAACAATGAGAATGCATGAACACAGGGAGGGTAGCACTACACATGGGGCCTGTTGGGGAGAAATAAGGGAAGGACAGCGGGGGGTGGGGAGTTCGGGAGAGATAGCATGGGGAGAAATGCCAGATATAGGTGATGGGGAAGAAGGCAGCAAATCGCACTGTGTGTACATATGCAACAATGTTGCATGTTCTTCACTTGTACCCCAAAACCTAAAATGCAGTAAAACAAAATAAAAAAAAGAGGCACAACAAAGAAACATTTATTTTTATATGCCAGCATGAATAAAACACATTTACGGTACATAAATAAAATAAATGTTTTATCATCTATAAGGTAACAGTGACAAGTGCGAAGGCGAAAAGGAGGGCAATGAAAAAGTATATGGGACTTGTAGTTTTAGATAATGGTGAGAGAAAGGTATGGTGACGGTGACATCCAATGAAAGATGAGTTATATATAAGGGGATAAACAACATGAATATTAGAACTGAAATTATGGTCAGAGAAAACAGTGACTAATCCCTCAGCCAGGAGGAAGCTGGCACGTGTCAGACATAGAACTAAGACAAGTGTAGCTAGAGTCCAGTGAGAAGCCAAGAGAAGTAAAAGATGAGGACCAAGGGTTACAGAAAGAGCCAGACTGTGAACTTCCTTGCTGGCCATTAGAAAACAACAGCAGTCACTAGGACTCAGAGTCATTTGAGAATCTTCAGCAGAGGAGTAGCAGTACTGTCTTGCCCACAATATTAAAAAGAGGTAAGGGTAGAAAGTGGCTACCTTGGTAAGAGACCATAGCAATAATCCAGGTAGGAGATTTTGATTATGTATTAAACATAGTCGTTTGGAGAAGATGAAAAATGGTTTGATGATGGATATATTTTAGAAGGAGACTCCAGTGATTTTATTTTTATTTTTCTGAACTACTTTTTTATGGAGTCACATTTACTGAAATGTAAAAACTTATTTGCAGACAAATAAGATTTTGAGGGAAAGGGCCTACAGGAAGACATACAGGAAGGGGCAGAGTAGAAAAGCCTGCAAAATCTTCTATAGATTTCATTGATTTTCTCCAAATGCATCAGATTTAAATATTTTCTTTTTATCTCATTATGGGTAAATGTTAGCTATTATCCTGTCATCTTTTCAAACCTGGAAAGAATTTCTATTGCAATTGATCTTCTGGGTTTTTTGTTTTTAGGACAAAAGTTACAAACTTGGGTAACATGACTTTTTTTATTGTGATAAAAAACACGTAACATGATATGTGCCTGGTTAACAATTTATTGTGTTTTTTTTTATGAGTACATAGTAGGTGTATGTATTTTTGTGGTACATGAACTATGTTGTCACAGGCATACAATTTGTAATAATCACTTCGGGGTAAATGGGGTGTCTGTCACTTCAAGCATTTATTCTTTCTTTGTGTTATAAACAATCCAATTATATTCTTTTAGTTATTTTAAAATGTAAAATAGATTATTATTGACTGTAAAAAAAAATTATGACCTTATCGACCGAGGACGGTGGCTCATACCAGTAATCCCAGCACTTTGGGAGGCCGAGGTGGGCAGATCATGAAGTCGAGAGATTGAGACCATCCTGGCCAACATGGTGAAACCCTGAGTCTACTAAAAATACAAAAATTAGCCAGGCGTGGTGGTGAGAGCCTGTAGTCCCAGCTACTTGGAGGCTGAAGCAAGAGAATTACTTGAACCCGGGAAGCAGAGGTTGTTGGAAGCCGAGATCATGCCACTACAATGCAGCCTGAGCAACAGAACAAGACTCTGTTTCAAAAAAAAAAAAGGATTAAACACTTCTACCATGGCTCAGGTTTGCTACCTCATCAGGGAACAACAAAGGCCACCCACCTTGTGGCCTGACTCATAACTTTAGTTAAGGCACTTGGGGAGATACATTTTGGTAAAGAAGGTGAAAAGCTAGGAATATCAGTTGTTCCTCCTGGCTAACATCCGGTGGTAAGAGATTTGAAAGGACTTTTTTAGAGCTGTATAGTCAAAATTTGACTTAATTACAACTGATATTTTAGACTTTAGTGTGTATCTACTGTTTTAAGGTCTCTGTTTTCTCTGTGTAAACATTTCTTAGTCAGCTGACTGCCTCTCTTCTTAAACCCCTGCTAGTCACATGCACTCCCTCTGTTTCCCTATCTCTCTTTTTTATTTTTTCAGATGGAATCTCACTTTGTCACCTGAGCTGGAGGCTGGAGTGCAATGGCGTGGTTTTGGCTCACTGCCTCCAGGGTTCAAGTGATACTCCCACCTCAGCCTCCTGAGTAGCTGGGATTACAGGTGCGTGCCAGCACACCTGGCTAGTTTTTGCATTTTTAGTAGAAGTGGGTTTTGCTATATTGGCCACACTGGTCTCAAACTCCTGACCTTATGATCTGCTTGCCTTGGCCTCCCAAAGTGCTGGGATTACAGGTGTGAGCCACGTTGCCTGGCCTTCCCTATTTGTTTCTGTCAGCCCCTCCTTCCTCTTGCCAACCTTGGTGCCATATAAGGAAAAAATAAAATAAAATAAAACTTGAACAGCCTGGGATCCCTTAAGGAAAACATAAAAGGCACCACAGACTCATTTTTGTGAAAAACTGCTGTTTTTCCCTCAGGGATCCCAAGAGGGAATCCAAGAGGACAAAGACCTCTCAGAACTAAAACTCTGTTCCTTTGCATCGTGTGACCTGATTTTGGCTTTGGATGGCATCAGAAATTACTTTGTATTGTGAGAAAACTTAATATAATGGCTGGGAAATGGGCTGATCACAGAGTGGGCTGATTGGCACTGGGTTGCTCCCAGCCTTGAGAGAATGTTTTTGTAGCAAAACACACTGAAAATATTGCATGGCCAGGTCCCTGTATCATGGCTCTCTTTTTGAGAGCCCAAAATTCAGTGTGGGCTCTACCCTGAATCCAATAGTCCAGTAAAAAGATACAGACCAAATTAAAAGCACTATCTAAATACACCTGATCTCCTTATAAGATTCTATGATAGGCCGAGTGCAGTGGCTCACACCTGTAGTCCCAGGGTGTGACGGCAGGTGCCTGTAGTCCCAGCTACTTGGGAGGCTGATGCAAGAGCCTCACTTGAACCTGGAAGACAGAGGTTGCAGTGAGCTGAAATGGCATCACTGCACTCCAGCCAGGCCAGGCATGGTGGCTTCTGCCTGTAATTTCTGCACTTGGAGAAACTAAGGTGGGATGATCACTTGGCTTCAGCAATTGGTGACCAGCCTGGGTAAAACAGAAAAAATAAAAACACGAGCCAGGCATGGCAGTGTGCACCTGTAGTCCTAGTGAGACAGCCAAATGCCTACACAGATAGAAAAGGGTCACCAGAGAATCGCCAACTGGGAGAATGGGGTGGAGCCTCCAGAAATTCACACCTTCGGCAGGCAGGGAGGAGCCTGGTCTCTTCAGCTTGTGTGTGGTGCCCTGGAATTCAATCTGTGAGGTGGGGTCCTGTTAGCAGGACTTTCTCTCAGTTTGCTGACAGGTGTTTTTTTTTCTTTCTTTTTTCACCCAAGAAATCCTGCTCTACGCATCCCTCAATGTGTTCATGAGCCTAGTCTTTTCTGGTCTTTTGACAAGGACCCAGCTATAGTTGAACTAAGGAGCAAAATTCTGCGACACTAGCTACTCAGGAGGCTGAGGAAGGAAAATGGCTTGAGCCCAGAAGTTCAAGGTTATAGTCAGCTAGGATCATGCCACTGCACTCCAGTGTGAGTGATGGAGCATGACCGTGTCTTGAAGAAAATGAAAATAAAACAATTATAGTGGCAAATGAAGAATCTTATAAATCTATAGGATCTACTTCTATCCTTGTGCCTGTATGTGTATGTATTTACATGTGTCATGTGCGTATGTGATGGTTCAATTACCAAAATATACAGAAGAACTCTAATAAACTGGCTTATAGAAAAAGCAGGTCAGGTGTGATTGCTCATGCCTATAATCCCAGCAATTTGGGAGGCTGAGGCAGGTGGATCACCTCAGGTCAGGAGATCGAGACCAACTTGATCAACATGATGAAACTCCGTCTCTTTTAAATATACAAAAAATTAGCTGGGCATAGTGGCAGGTGCCTGTAATCCCAGCTACTCTGAAGGCCAAAGCAGGAGAATTCCTTGAACACAGGAGGTGGAGGTTGTAATGAGCCAAGATCTTGCAATTGCACTCTAGCCTGGGCAACAAAATCAAAATTCCATCTCAAAAAAAAAAAAAATTAAGTCCTTAAATATTTTATCAGAAAAATTGAAATTTTAACTCAAATGCATTTTAGTTCATGTGACTTTAGTAATCTTTAGCATACAGAGATAATTTTAAAATTATTGATGAAATACAATAAAATGACTTCAAAATTTAGACATTTGGTCTGAATTGGTCAGGTTAGATCCTGTCTCTGCTAGATTCCCACCCCTCCTCCTTCAGATGGACCTTCTCTATTGTTGCCCAGACTGGAGTGCAATGGCACAATCCCAGCTCACTGCAACATCTGCCTCCCAGCTTCAAGCAATTCCCCTACCTCAGCCTCCCGAGTAGCTGTGATTACACAAATGCACCATCATACCCACCTAATTTTGCATTTTTTTGGTAGAGATAAGATTTCACCATGTTGGACAGGATGGTGTTGAGCTCCTGATGTCAAGTGATTCACCCGCCTCGACCTTCCAAAGTGCTGGGATTACAGTCCTGAACCACTGGGCATGGCATAGATGTTTTAAGGTATAAAATTCTGCTTCTGCAATATTTCTAATATTGTTCAACTTGACTATCAATTTCTATTTTTATATTTCAGCCTTTTAGGGGCCATGAAAACGCCAAGTTTCAGGTGTTTTTCTTTCTCTTGCATTCTGTGCCACCATGCTCAGCTAATTTTTGCATTTTTAGTAAAGACAGGATTTCACCATGTTGGCCAGAATGGTTTTGATCTCTTGATCTCATGATCTGCTGGCCGTAGCCTCCTGAAGTACTGGGATTACAGGCATAAGCCACCATGCCTGGCAATTTCTGTTGTTTCAGTCACCCAGTGTGTGGTACTTTGTTATGGCCACCCTAGCAAATTAAAACACACACATTACCCTGCCTAGTATGCGGACAAGGAATTTTTCAAGATTATGAATAATGTGGGTTTTCTAAGAATTGAATGAATCAATTGAAAATTGTCAAGCATAGATAGATGATAAGGGGTCATTTCCAAGCCACTTTGGGTCCCATGGTTGCCACACAAAAGTGGAGCTGTCCCCATTTCTTTTCAGTTTTACTCAGAACAAAGCTTGTGGTACAAATTTGATATATAATCACAAGCTGCTTTTAAGTTTCTTGAGATGCTGAGGGAGCAAGCTTTCCCCTAATTTTCTAGAAATTATGAGAAATAATTATTTTGTAATCATTACTTAAGTAAAAATGGATTTTTACCCAGGGCTTTGCAATTATGATGTTTTCTTCCTGCTTTTAAGGGTCATGTTTCTGAAAATCTTATAACCTTGTGACATCACTTTCATGTTTCTCTCTGCATTTACTCCTTGGTACTGGAGAGACTCTCACTGCATCTCAGTAGGGATGAGATATGTTCTCATGTATTCTCACTACAATGGATGTGTTTATCCGTGACTCACAGAATCTAACCATATCCTAGCCACAAGATACTCACTTTGGATCTAGGGACACATAGAAGTTGAAATTGGAAGGATAGAAAAGGATATTCATGAAAACAATAACTAAGAATTTCTTATGGTCTTTCATAGGATTCTATGTGTTGGCTGAGCTCAGATGGTGGCATGGGAGTTTTCCATGGTTCAGGGATTGAAGTGGAAGGAAATAGATGCAGGCAGGTTAATAGCAGTTTGGAGAACTGACACAACCATGCTTCTGCCATATTTTATTGGCTAACGCAGGTACCAGATCTGCTCATTTTTAAGGGAGTGGAGAGACCTTACCTCTTGATGAGGGAGTGGTGGGTCAGACTAAAGAAAACCAAGTTTGATGGAAGATATTTTTGCAGCACTCTTTGAAAAATACATGCAATCCAAAACATCCTATCTGACAGAAAGGCAGAAAACCATCATGCCTTACACTCAAGTCTAAGTCCTGTGATTCTATGTGTTGGAAACAATTGCTCAGAGTCACACAGGAAACAAGCACTTAAGTGACAGATTGCTCAGCAAGGGAAATTTACTTCTGCAGAAGGGTGCCACTCAAGTTCTTAGCTGCTGCCAGAACACACCAAACAAAGGAGAGAAGGAGTTTTTATCCCTGTCACAGTCCTTACTCTGTGTCCTTCCCCCATTGGCTGTGGTTGGAACACAACTGGCTATTGTTTAGAAATTTCCAAGTAAAGGAGATACAGGTCAGTTACAAATGTGTGTGTGTTTGTGTGTGTGTGTGTGTGTGTGTAGACATGTCAAGGCATGTCTGGGAACAGCAAAGGTGGGAAAGATTACTTGCAGAACCAGGAACAAGGAAGTAACTGGAGAGGCATATTTTTCTACAGATTGGGACTGGCGGGAAGAGTTGTTGACAAAGTGGTGACTAAGTAATTGGAGGTGAGGAGGTACAAGGATAGGAAGTTGCTTTAGAGAAGAAAGAATATCTCCTTTCCTCATCTCCATCCTTCATCTCCTTCCAAAGAACAAAGAAGTAAAACTTTTTAAGAGGAACTGTTTGTTCCTAACATAGAGTATCCTGGGGAAGGACCATGTCTTAGGAAGTAGGTGCGGAGTTGACACTCTAAATAAAACCCCATCTACAACCACAATTTCAGTTTATTTTCATGAAATTTCATGTCATTTTTGGTAAATTAGGGGCTCACAAATCTCTCTTTAGGGATCTCTTCAGTGGTGGGGATGATGTGCTTCCCTCCTCCACAGTTCTATTTTACAGGTAATTTGTCTAGGTCTCAGTTTCAATTATTTAAAACACCAGAGACTTGGATGCATGCATGCCACAAAATGGTGAATGAATGCTCTCTGTCACTTTCCCTTCTCTCACTCACTGTACCATGAACAAGAACCTGCTCTACTTTGACACTTTGAATGGGGAGGAGGATCACATTCCTGCCTAACCAGAGCTAAACCTGCTGCCCAGACAGAATGCTTCATTGTAAAGACTAAATCCTACACCAAGAGCTCTCTCTTCACCCACCAGAGTCAAGCCAAAGAGATTTATTCGAGTTTGTCCTATAGAAAACGGAATCTTGAGATTGATTGAATCTCCAGTGGCAACCATGGGACCCAAAGTGGCTTGGAAATGACACTTTCCTATCTATGCTTGACAATTTTCAATTGATTCATTCAATTCTTAGAATCATCCTTGAGGGTGACTCAGACTGTTATGGGCTAAACTACATCCCCTCAAATAGACATGTTGATGTCCTAACTCCCAGTAACTGAGAAAGTGACTGCATTTGGAGAGGTCTTTAAGAAGGTCATTTAGGTAAGATGAGGTCATATGAGTGTGCCCTAATTCAATGTGACTGATGTCCTCATAAAAAGAGAAGATTAGGACACAGACAGATACAGAGGAATGAGCAGGTGAAGACATAGGGAGAAGACATCTACAAGCCAAGGAAAGAAGACACAGAAGAAATGTGCACTGCCAACACCATCATCTTGGACTTCCAGCCTCCAGAACTATAACACAACACATTTCTGTTTTTAGGATGCCCCCCTCGCCAAGGCATGAAGGTGTCACTTGACACATACAGGTATAAAAACTGCTAGGTCTGCTGAATAGTCACCAATCTTGAGTCCCGGATATTCAGAAATTCTTACCCAGTAACTACACCAAAGCCAGGTTATACGTCAGAGTCCCTCAAATGTGCAGAAGTCTGGTGTCTTTGAGAAAAGACCCTATAATTCTGTTTTAGATATATTCTTTCTACAGGCCTTTCCCAGAGGAACATTTAGTCATTTTCCCCTGTCCACTGGGAAACAGAAAAACCCCAAATAATCTGGGAGCTCAACTTTAATGTCTTTAATTCTGTCAAAGGTTACTCTGGGATTAATACTTTGTTGGAACCTGTATAAAAATCTTTCCCTACACTAAAGTGATGAAGATATTCTACTATATTATTTTAAAGAATGTTTTCCAAGAGATGAGTACAATTGCATTTTTCCATATGGTAACCAATTGTTCTTAAACTATTCACTAAATAGTTTTTCTGTATCCACTGATCTGACCTACTTTTGCTCTACATATGTTCATGGCTTTCTATTCTATTTGAAAGATCTAGTTTAGTGCTCCTGTCTCAACACCCTGACTCTCTTAATTAAAATAACTCTAACATTAAGTCTTAATATCTGCTAAGGAAATTCTCTCACTTATTCTTATTTAGAGTGTCGTGGCTATTTTTTGTCTTTCATATTTCAATATAAGATTTACAATCAGCTTACTGTCACAAAAATGCTTGATAAATGTTTGATTGAGATGCATTTGAGTTCTTAGAGCATTGTAAGAAATTAATGTCATTGTAATACTGAATCATCCAAGCCAGGATCTTGGCAAATCTCTTCAGTTAATTCATTGTCTTCTTTAATTACATTCTTCTATAATCACTCTGTAGGGTTTTGTAAGTAACCCAACTGATATCTTGTACAGAATTTGTTAGGTTTACTTTTAGAAGTTTATATGTATGCACTTATGCAGTATCAATTTTTTAAAATTTCATTTCCCGTCTTTGCAAAACAGCTCTATAATTTTTTCTACTTACCATGCAAATCTATCTTACTAACTTCAAGAATGTTCTAATCATTTATATTTTCTGTGTTCAGCATATTACCATTTGCAAATTATAAGAGTTTTGTGCTTCCTTTTAAAACCTTTTTAAGTGTATTTCTTTTCTTCCTTTACGACACTGGGAAGATCCTCAATTACAATGTTTAATAAGAGTGGTGAAAACTGCTGCACCACCCATGCAAAAGTTGAGCTGTCACTCCTGAGAACTGACTGGGTTGCTCTTGCATTTCAGTCCTTTGAAACCCATCCTAAACCCAGGAATTTAAGGTGCCACATATGCCCCCTGCAGCATTTAGATGCAACCTTTATTCCTGTAGCATTGGAGGGTCTCAGACACTGCCCAGACCAGCAAACATCACCCAAGACAAAAGCAGCCCCACAGCTCCATTTGCGCTTCTAGACTTCTGCCTTCTCCTGGTTCCTGGCCTGGCAAATCTTCACTGCTTGGTTAGCCCTTCCATACCTTCAATCAGATTTTTCAAATATGTACTCTTTTCTCACTTGTTCAGTAGTACTCAATGGGAGGGACGATACAAATTACCTAATTAGGAATCGCTGAAAACTAAAGTACAGTGTACAATTTTTATCTGAATGTTGCCAAGAGAGAAAATGCACAGGTATCAGTAGTGACCACTTACTTAAACATGTGTAACTTAGAGGCAATTAAAACAAAAATGTTAGAAAATATCTATTCCAGATTAAAATATATATCAATACACTCAAACTTCTAGGAAAAATACCTACATATGTAATATATGACTATGACTCTGGTAGGAAAACGTGGGAGTACAGTATGAAGACACTGCTCATCATCTTCACTCCATGAGGCAGACGGTGTGAAATGAGAACCAGGGATTTGAAATGTGTTGCAAGACTCTGTGAAAGGCATTAGAGTGAGTTCTACACAAACAAATCAAAGCAGTCTCCTGACAAATGACATTGGACTTATCTGTGAGATGCATGTCCTTATCAAAATGGAGTTAATCCTAGGTAGGTGACCTTTTTTTAAAAGTAAAATGGTCTCTGACTCACTAGCTACTGGTCCACCACCAGTTTTTCCCTTTACTAAAAGGAAGGCCCCACCCTGAGCCAGAATTTCCCAGGTGAAGGTCTCTTGCTGACGTCGACTTCCAACAGGGTAAATTTCCATGGGAACCCAAAGAGAAGAGGAAGAGCTCAAGAAAAAGGGCCTAAAGGAATGACAATAGTGACAATATTTTACACTTTTTTTTGTGCTATGTGTCAATTAGTGGTCTTAGCACTTTAAAAATACTAATTTATTTTATTCTGACTACACATCAGGTTGTGCCTATTATTTTCTCTTTTACAGATTATGAAAAAAAGGAGCAAAGGTCACACACAAGTAGAAGTGGAGCTGGGTTTGCACCCAGACAACCCTGCCCCAGGGCCATGCTCACGACACTGCACGTTTCCAGAATGTGAGGGTGGTGGAGAGTCCAGCTCAGGGAGAGAGACTGGAGTGAGAGAAGGAGACTGAACAGAGTGGATCACTCTGATGGGCCCATGATTCCAGGAGAGAAAGACAAGGATTATGTCACTCAGGGAAAATATTCAGAGTCTCTGGTTTAAACTTAAGCATCTTCAGCTCTAGGACAGGTAGCTGGGTGGGTAAGACAAACTAAGCGGAAGCCGCAGCTCTGAAGAGTCTCCTCTCCTGAGAATTCCACGGGAGTTTCCCTGACCTCATGGCCACCTCTCATCCTTATCTTCTAAGAAAAAGAGGAACCAGGTGAAGAAGCAGAACTTGAAAGTAGACATGGAACGTGACTGCTGAAGCACAGCACCACATAGAGACAATTATGTCCCCGATGTCTGTGGGCCTCCCTGACAATGGTCAGGCCGGCCACAAGAGCTTGGAAGAGCTGAGTTTTCTCCTCACTCCCCTGAGGAAGGAGACATCTCAGCCATCTTGGACGTCTCCTTGCCTAGCTGGCTGAACAGCGGGCACTTTCACAGTGCTGTCACTGTCGCACAGCCAAGGCACCCTCCAGCAGCCTTATGCGGGTGTGACAGAGGACTTAGAGCATCTTGCCTTAGGGTCACCTCTTTTCCAATGCCACTTCAGTCCCATACTTCTTGACCTGAGATTTATTAGTAAGAGTAAAGATTGTGTGATTATATAGATGTGTATATTTATGATTACACGTGAACAGCTATGTGATTATTTTATGATTATATATATACAGGAATAACTATATCTCAAATTTCTTTCTAATTCTATGTTTATATGAGAACATGCTGAGGCTTCAGGCCCTTGCCTTGGCTCTTGTGGAGTTTCTCCCCCACACACAGGCCTTTCTGCTTCATCAAAAGCTGTAAACAGGGAAGGCAGAAGACAGAGTCATCTAGTAATACAGAAGTGGGGCTGTCACATGACCTCATTACAGAAATGACATCATTTTTGCCACATCCTATTGGTTAGAAGCAAGTTATAGGTCCATTGGTCCTCAGCTGGATGAGATGCCAAGAGACAGAATCACTGGGCATCATCTTAGGGTCTATATGGAGAGGCTGGACCATCACTGAACAAGATCATTACAAATCCCTGTCCCAGGCTGGGCTGGATGATCTGCAGAGCTGAACTGTGTTTATAAAAGCAAAGTCCTGGATACAAGAACCAGAGATGCCCACAGGAAAGGCTGGTCTTGCATTCTGTGTGAAGTTAGGATGGCATTCTCTCCAAATATTTTCTCTATTACTCTTCATACCTCCTGTATCTCTAAAGAAGCACCACCACTAAACCTATCTGTTTTTTTCAATCAAGTGTCACACTGTCAGGCAAATCTTCTGTTCTCACTATTTCTTCAAGCTTGTTTTCATGCAGACTCCCACAAACTGACTTCTAGTAATTATTTATTTTCCTTCACTCAGTTTATTTTTCAGTGGTTTATTTCTCTTGTATGGATTAACTAGTCAATTTAATTAGGGAATTGGTGTTTTCTAAAGAAATCTTTCTACTATTTTTTAGACCATATAAGCTAAAATCCTCTTGCCAAGCCTCAGCTCACTTCCCACATGGGCACTAGACAAAATTAGTGGGAATCCTGGGAAGTCGGGGATTGGCATCATTATGAAGCAGGAGCAGACATGTTGGTCACAAAGATATAAAGCATATACCTTTGATTTCCTTATGTCACGGATGACACCATACCTGGCACTCAATACCTGTTTGTAGGGGTGAACTCAACTAAACTCCTCCCTGATCACTCAATAATATGTGAGCCCAACAACCTCTCATGTCATGGGCTGAATTCCCTTGTTTTATGTCATTTTTCCAGGTGGGGTGCTGTTCACATGGGGCCCTTTCTCCTTTTCCACCTCATTTTACAGGTGTGAAACACTGGATCTTGATCACTCAGGGTCCTTTCTTTTTCTTTCTTTTTTTTTTTTTTTTTTTTTTTGAGACGGAGTTTTACTCTTGTTACCCAGGCTGGAGTGCTATGGCGCGATCTCTGCTTACCGCAATCTCCACCTCCTGGGTTCAAGCAATTATCCTGCCTCAGCCTCCCGAGTAGCTGGGACTACAGGCATGTATCACCACGCTCAGATAATACTCGTATTTTTAGTAGAGACGGGGTTTCACCATGTTGACCAGGATGGTCTCGATCTCTTGACCTCATGATCCACCTGCCTTGGCCTCCCAAAGTGCTGGGATTATAGGCATGAGCCACGGTGCCCGGCCAGTGTCCTTTCTTAAAGGAAGAAATGGCCAGGGGCAGACCTGTGTTCCACAGATCAAATCCAAACTATGGTGTAGTAAAATAAAAGCAGAGATCAAGCCATAACAGGAGGCCTATGGTAAAGTCCATCTGAGAGCACCCTATGAATGCAGAACACTGCCGAGTGGTTGCAGAGCAGGAAAAACTGCTTTGGTCCCACATCTCTTCCCAACATAGAGTTTGCATGAGGGTCTCATAAAGAGGGCTTATGCAAAAGACTCTGGGAAGAATTGCAACCTCTGCTCACTAAACTCAGGAGGGTCTTTGCAGATGGATGCTTGTGAGGCTTGAAGGCCTTGCAGGGCAGAGATCACGAGAACACCACAGGCTCTGCCTGTGTTCTCAGAATATGGAGCAATTCTAATGGCTCTGTCTCCACAACTCTGGAGATAAAAGCCCCTTGATGTATGTGTGTGTGGTCGGACCTTATGGCGCCTTATGGACGGCACCTCTCTTGCCAAAGCACCTGGATAGATAATGGGTGGTAAAGTCTCAGTGTCCTTAGTTGGCATTTCTTAGAAGAACCACATTTGCTACTGAATGCTGCAGACAAGTGCTCTTCCTCAGGCTATCTTCCTTCTCAGTCCCCCTCCCCAAAGCCTGCAAGATTAACAAGATAATGCACCCAATAAAGGCACATGAAGTTCAGAGCTCAATGGCAATACAGATCACCCCACGCGGATCACCCCACTGGAGATTGTGTTGGTCCCCTGGACCCAAGCTGTAAAATTCTACTCTTGTGTGTTTGTCTTTATTTCTTTTCTCATTCAGAGTGATTCTTTTGGAATGCAGATCTGATCAAGGTTCTTCCTGACTTCAGTGCTGCCAATGCTGCACATTGTCCTCGGGATAAAAGCCAAGGCTCTCCCGAAGCCCACAAGCTTCAGCCATTGAACCTGCTCACGGCTCCAACCTTGCTTTCTGCCCCTGTGCTCCTTTCTCTCTAATCTCCACCCTGAACTGCTGACAGGTCCCCAGACTTCCTGTGTGCTCTTTCCTCTGAGCTTGTGTTTGTGATGCCAATTCCCTAAAAGATTTCTCCCGCCGTTCACCTGGATTAACTGTTCCTCATCCAGGTCTCTGTCTAGACATTACATCCTCTGGTTAGCAGTTTTCCCACACTAACTATAGTAGCCTGCATTTGCCAGTATTTTTCAATCCTGTTGTGGAATCTTTGATGTTTCACTCACTGAGGGCTAGGAGAGCCTGACACATAGTAACTGCCTAATACATGTTTGCTAAATAAATGTGGGGTCGGCCATGAGATACCACCTTACTCCTGCAAGAATGGGCATAGTTAAAAAGTCAAAAAATAGTAGACATTGGCATAGATATGGTGAAAAGAGAACACTTTTACCCTGCTAGTGGTGAGAATGTAAATTAGCACAACCACTTTGGAAAAAAGTATGAATATTTTGGAAAATCTTACCAGACAAGAAACCCAAGCAGCACTCAGGTGATCAGAGGAACACACTTTATTATGCCGGGAGGCCCAGAAGGGTTCACACCCAAAAGTCTGGACCCCAGCTAAGAAAAGTACAGTTTTTATAGGTAAAGGGGCAGGGGAAGTAACTCCAGTCTTTATACAACACAGCAGATTTTAGATGATGCAGCAGTTTTCCTTAAGGCTTTTCAGTTAGTAAGCAATAAGCTAAGGTACAGAAGCAGAAAGAGGCAGTTACTAACAAAAACAGGGGCAGTTTTAAAATAGGGACGGTTGCTGAGTACATGCTAACAAAATCCTGGGCAAAATTTCCACTTCATCCCCCGCTTTGATGCTCTCTTATGGATATTAGGGAGCATCCCCTTTTACACCCTGGTGTCTGTACTTAGTGGCTTGTACTCACAGAGGGCTAGTAACTGAGCACTTGGTTTTCTAATTACCATGGCTTCAATAAAGTGCCAGAGTATGTTAATTAGGCAAGGGCCAAGAAGATTATTAATAGCAAAACAGGAAGTGACATTTTACACCAGAAATGGACAAGGAATGTCCCTCAAGGGAAGACAATGATGTCAGCACAACAGTAGAACAACAAATGCTGTCCAAGTATTAAGATTTCAAGTATTAAGACTTCAGTCCACATTTGGTGATTCAGTGGAAGCTCCTCAATCTTCAGCCGTGCGTTGACTAGTCAGATTCCGGTTGTGTGACTAGAGCAGGGCTTGACGAGTTCTCAGGATTAAGCTCGCTGGAGCATGATTTTTGTGGGATGCCGAGGGTCTGGGCGCACAGTCCACCAGTCCAGCAATGTGTTCGGGTGGGCCCTCTCTGCTCTGGAATAGTGTACCCACAGAATGACTCCTGTAACTTTGAGAGCAGTTGGGGTGACAAGGATTACAGTATGGGGCCCTGTCCAGACAGGTTGGAGGGTTTTTTTTTCCAATCTTTCACCTATACCTGGTCCCCAGGTTGGAAGGAATGTACTGGATTGGCTAGGGAGTTAGGTGCTCTTTCTATTTCAAAAGGGCTGACCTGGGACAGCAGCTTTCCCAATGCCTGCAGCTGGGATGTCATGCTTGTTTACCCGAGCTGTCTGAGGTCTCCCCTTACTTTGTTAAATGGTGGGGAAGGGGTCCTGAATAGTATTTCAAAGGGTGAGTAGCTGGCGGATCCTGGTGTACACCATGACCGCAACAGGGCTAGGGGAAGCATATCTACCCAGGAAGCCAGGGTTTCCTGACAGAGCTTTGCTAGTGTAACCTTCAGGGTTTGATTCATGCACTCCTCTTTCCCTGAACTTTGTGGCCTGTAGGCTGTATGAAGTTTCCACTTAATCTTGAGCATGCTGGTGAGGACTTGGATGATCTCCACCACAAATGCTGGCCCATTGTCACTGTGTATGGTGGAATCCTGTATCAGGGAACAATTTCACAAAATAGGACTTTCACTACTTCTCGGGTTCTTTCCGTCTTAGTTGGCAGTGCCTCAGCCCAGCCTGAGTACAACATGCAGGGACCAGTAGGCATTTGTGCCCTTTACTGGGCTTAATTTCAGTGAAGTCCACTTCTATGTCCTCAAAGGGGTAGACCCCCACCCATTGCACCCCGGGGCAGGTTTCAGCCACTGTGGGGGGTTGCTTTTAGCACAGGTAGGCACTGATTGCTTACTACAGCACAGAGTTTAGGGAGGGTTGCAGTATAGTAATAGCTATGGAATAAGGTCTCCAGAGCAGTTTTACCTAGGTGGGTGAGACCACGGCACTGAGTAACGATGGTGTGAGCCAAGTTCCTAGGCACTACCGGTCTGTTGTCAGGGAGTAGCCACCATCCCCCAGCACCCTGCTTTTCTCCCTCCTGCTGTGCCCACTGGTTTTCTTCCTTAGAGCATTCTGGCTTTCCCACATCCTCTCGGAGCCAAGGGGTGACTGAATAAGTGGGTGGGGGCCTGTACAGGCTCTTTTTGCAGTGCGGCTGCCTTAGCTTCTGGGTCAGCCAGCTGGTTTCCTGTAGAGATAAGATCAGTTCCTCTATGGTGGCCCTTGCAATGCATGACAGCTACCTCTTTGGGCTTCCAAACTCCCTCTAGCAGTCTGAGACTTTCTTCCTTATTTTTCATTTCTTTTCCTCCTGCTGTGAGCAGCCCTCTTTCCTTATATATCACCCCAAGTATGTGGACAGTTGCAAAGGTGCACTTAGAGTTAGTGTAAATACTGGCCACTTTGCTTTCCATGTGGCACAGGGCCTGAATGAGGGCATGTAATTCTGCCGATTGTGCCGACCAGCCTCTGGGCAAGGGGGCTGCCTCGACCACTTCAATGGCAGTGGTGACTGCATACCCTGCATAGCTCTCCCCATTTTGGACATAGCTGCTTCCATCAGTGAACAGGTTTAAGTCTGCCTTTGGGAGGGGACAGTCCTTGAGGCCTGGCCAACTAGTAAAGATTTCATCTACCACCTCCTCACAGTCGAGATCTGGGGCCCCCTCCTTTGTGGGTAGAAATGTGGCTAGGTGGAGGCCATGCACAGTCTCAATGGTGACCCATGGGTTTTCATAGAGCAGCCCTTGGTAGTGGGTTAAATAAGCATTTGAGAGCCACTGGTGCCTCGGACTGCTCATAAGGGTGGACACTGAGTGGGGCACTTTGATATGGACAGTCTGGCCTAAGGTTAGCTTGTCAGCTTCCTTCATCAAAATGACCGTGGCAGCTAAGGCTCAGAGACAAGGGGGCATCCTAATGCCACTGCATCCAACTGTTTAGACATATATGTTACTGGTCTCTGCCAAGGCCCAGTGGTCTGGGTAAGGACCCCAAGTGCTGTCTTGTTTCTATCCTGAATGAATAGATTGAATTCTCAGGTGACATCTGGAAGTCCTAGTGCTGGGGCACTTTGGAGCAGTGCTTTGATTTCCCAGAAAGCCATGTCTTGGCTACCACCCCACTCAAGGGGTCCATAGCCAGGAATCCATATGCAGCAGAAGCCTGCCACCCCGAGAAACTCCTGGAGCTTCTGCTTGGTGTTGGGAATGGGCATGGAGCAAATCACCCTTTTTCTCTCTGGTCCCAAGGACCGGTGTCCTTTGGTGATGATCAACCCCAGGTACTTCACCTGCTATCTGCAGATTTGGGCCTTAGCCATCCCTAGGGGCTTCATCTCTGCCCAGACTGCAGGGAAGGAGTCCAGGAATTCTGGTGGGATTTCGTCTGACCTCACAGCAGTGTGCAGTTTCCATTCTTCCTCCTGTGGAAGTGTGACTGCCCAGACAAGACCCCCCTTTGGCTCACTCAAAGTCAGACTGGCTGGCCCCCGTGGTTTAAAAGTGATTTGTGCCCTTAACAAGTCTCTTCCCAAAAGGGGGACAGGACATTCTGGTAGGTAGAGAACTCATGGCATACCTGGTGCCCCCCTAATTGGCATATCCGATCTTGGAAGAACAGTCGGGGCTCTATCTGGTTGCATGTTGCTCCCACAACAGTTGCCTTTCAGTTGCTAAATGGGACAACCAGAGTGGTGACCACCGAGTACTCCACTCTGGTGTCTACCATAAAAGTCATTGGGTGGCCCCCGACCTTCATCCTGACCATGGGCTCTCGGAGGCCAAGTTTCATAGAGCTTGGCCCGTCCTAGTCTGAGTCCATCCTGGCCAAGGCAATCAGGTGGGCCTGGCTAGGTTCTGGCTGGTATTCTGCCCTCCCTTGGGGAGAGGGGTGCCCCGCCCAAGACCGTCTGTTTGGGGCACTCGTTCTTCCAGTGTCCCACCTCTGCAGTATACACAGTGATCTAGCCTCAAGGGAGGGTGCTCAGATCTCCCCTCTTTGTGCAGGAGGTGTGTCAGGCAAGGCTGGTGGGCTGGGGGCTGATGGTGCCAGAAGGACATAAGGCAGTGGCAGCTCCTCCTCAGGGTCACCCTGATGAATGGGTTGCTTGGGCCCCTTAGTTGCTTGGGCCACAAGGACCTTGAACTGTCCCTTCTTGCCAGCACAGAATTGAACCCAAGGCAAGGATCTGAGCTATCTCCAACCAGAAGTCAACATATGGGAACTGGCCCGGGTGGCCGGGGTTGCTGGTCACAGCCTTCCAAACAGCCTGCACGTAGAGAGGTCCAGGGTGCCCTCTGGTGGCCAGCCAATGCTAAGAACCAGCCACTCTGATCTGCAGAGGGTCTTTAGCTTTCCTGGGGTCATTTTGACCCCATAATCTCCAGTTTTTGACCATACAATTTAGGACCTTAGGCTTAGACTGACTTTTCCCCATGATGTGTATCCCCTTGTGACTGGTGGCACAAGATAGATAAAGGAAGGGGTGTCCCATGAAGGACGACTTGGGTGCCCACCTGGCCACATCCCTTGCGGGAACTTAGGTGCCTCTTAGCATCAGCAGGTCGGTATAATCCCCCAACTGGGATCGAGCTCAGCTCGCCTTCAGCTCGATGCTGCCATAAGCCTTATGAGGTTGCCACAGACACGGGCTCAGGCCCTCTCGAACTCCATACATTGCACCACGGAGCCACAGACTGGAGGTTCAAGGGCAGGCCCTTGAGCTCCCCATGCACTCACACACTCACTCAGAGGTTATCACATTCCCGCCCTAACCCGGGAAGTCTGCCTGCTGTCTCCAAGTGGAGACCCTGGGAGGTGATCAATCTCCCCTTCCATCTGTAGACAGGCCTGCCTAGGGTTGGATCCCAGGACCTTACCTTATCCGGAGCTCCCTTCAGTTCAGTCTGTCTCGCCCACAAGTCCTGCGAGCGGCAATGCCGGAGCAGTAGCAGTTCCCCTTCCAGGGAAGGAGGCCCTGTAGAAGCGTATAGGGGGGCCCCTGCCTCAGTCCCCAGTGGGGAACAGGCAAGCTGTCTGTCCTTTCTGACCCCAAACCCGTGGCTCAAGGGGCCAGCGCGGTTGGGTTTCCTGGTCAGAGAACAAAATGTTCTGGAAAATTTTACCAGACAAGAAACCCAAGCGGCAATCACGAGATTGGAGGAACACACTTTATTATGCAGGGGGGCCCAAAATGGTTCACACCCAAAAGTCTGGGCCCCACCAAGGAAAAGTACACAGTTTTTATAGGTAAAGGGGCAGGGGAAGGAACTCAGGACTTTAGACAACGCAGCAGGTTTTAGACGAAGTGGCAGTTTCCCTTAAGGCTTTCCAGTTAGTAAGCAATAAGCTGAGGAACAGAACCAGAAAGAGGCAGTTACTAACAAAATAGGGGCGGTTTTAAAATAGGGACAGTTGCTGAGTACGTGCTGACAGAATCCTGGGCAAAATTTCCACTTCATGGAGATTCCTTAAAGATCTCAAACTAGATCTACCATTTGATCCAGCAATCCTATTACTGGGTGTTTACCCAAAGGAACGTACATCATTATATGGAAAAGACGCATGTACATGCATATTTAGAGCAGCACAATTCACAGTTGCAAGGATATGGAGCCAACCTGAGTGCCCATCAACCAGTGGGTGTATAAAGAAAATGTGGTGTATATACACCATGGAATACTACTCAACCATAAAAAGGAATAAAATAATATGTTATACAGCAACTTAGGTGGAGCTGGAGATTATTATTATAAACGAAGTAACACAGGGATGGAAAAACCAAATACTGAATGTTCTCACCTATAAATGAGAGCTCAGCTATGAAGATGGAAAAACATATAAAATGATATAGTGGACTGTGGGGACTTGTGGGGAGGTTGGGAAGAAGGTGAGGGATAAAACACAATTTTGGGTACAGAGTACACTGCTCGGGTGAAGTTGCACTAACATTTCAGAATTCACTACTAAAGAACTCACCCATGTAACCAAAAACTACCTGTCCCCCAGAAACTATTGAAATTTAAATAAATTAATAAATATGGGGCTGATTTGCAATTCAAAATTTAGTTTGAATGGCTAATACAAGATTTATTCTCTTATAGTTCTGGAGTCAAAAATGGGTCACCATGGGCTAAAATCAATGTGTCATCAGAGCTGTATTTCTTCTGAGGCCCTAAGGGAAAATTGTTTCCTCACCCTTTCCAGCTTCTTGGGGCTGCCTGCATTCTTTGGATCTTGCTCTCTTCCTCCATCTTCCAAGTCAGCAGTCACATCACTTTGACCTCCGATTCTGCTGTCACATCTCTAACTCTGAAGCTGCTTTCTACTCCTTTCACTTATAAGGACTATTGTGATTACATTGAAGCTGCCTAGACAATCCAGGATAATCTTCCCGTCTCAGGAGCCTCAGCTTAATCACATCTGAAAAGTTTCTTCTGCCTTATTAGAAGACACTTCTATAAGTTCCAGGACACAGACATATTTAGGAGACCATTATTCTGCCTGTCACATGAATTCACCAATATTTGCTACCCCTGGTTTCCAAACATTAGTGTATGCTCTTACTTCTATATTAAACACTTTATTCCTGAAATACCAGAATAAGTCTGTCTGATAGAGGAAAGCAGCTCACTGTGCCAAGAAGAGCTCAAGAAATTTCTGTCTATTGTCTCAAAGCCTACAGATTGTACTGATTCTTCAATGTGCATTGGCTGTAAATTAGGCAGTAATCTTGCTGGGATGTTGGAGGGAAAAGAAAGGGAATGACTAGACAGCCCTCTGATTCCATCCCATGTCCCTGATGGCTGGCCATCTTGAGCTGTAAGCCAGTTTTCCTCCCACATAGACTGTCAAGAGGTTTCTGACTCCTCAAGAGGTTTTCACAGTATTAATGTCCACTTCATGCATCAGTCATCTTCTTGTCTTCTGTCTCCATGTGTATGTTTTTCTCTTCTCCCACTGTAATCCTGCCTTGATTCTTCAGCCATTGCCTTCCTTAAACATACATGTGCTTCAGCCAATTCTCTAGGAAGACATTCCAGACAGCTCTTTATCCTTTGTTACTATGTTTATTTGTTTATTTGACTACAGAGCTTTCAAGATTCTTAACTTTGTTTTAAAAATTTTAGTGTAAAAGTAATTCATGTTCACAATAGAAAATGAAACAATCAAAATATGCATAAATATACTTTCAAATCTCTCCTATCACTAAATCCAAATCCACTTTAATAAGCTAATTATGATTATATCAGCCTACTCTGTGTATGTCTACTTTCTTCACTTGCATGCAAACCATATTGGTAGCTTTTTTGAGCAAAAGACTACAAATTTTACATGTAATTTAATCATTTTCAGGACAATTTGAGATATAACTTAAATAGTATAAACTCCACACATTGAAAATATACAATTCAGTGGTTTTCAGAATATTCACAGTTGTGCCTCCATTACCAAAATCAATTACAGATCACTTTCATCTCCTTCTAGCCCAGCAGAAAAATCCACATCCAAATCCCTAGCCCTGAGAAGTTACCAACCTAGGTTTTAGCTCTATAGATTTACCTTTTCTGAACATTTTATGTAATAAAAATAGACAATATGTGGCCTTTTGTGTCTGTCTTATTTCACTTATCATAACATTTTCATAGTTTTTGTGCGTTGTAGCTTGTATCAGTACTTCTCATCTTTTTTATTGCCTAATTATATTTCACTGTATGAATGTATCACAATTTGTTTATTTATTAGTTGGTGACATTTTGGTCCTCATTTTGGGTTATTACTGATAATCCTGCTATAAACATGGTGTATAGGTTTTTATGTGAATTTGTGTTTTCATTTCTCTTGGGTATACTGTATACATGGAAGGGGATTGCTGGATCATATAATAACCTAATGTTCAACATTTTGAACAACTGCTAGCCTGCTTCTAAAGGGGCTATGTCACTTAAATTCCCACCAGCAAAGTGTGAGTGTTCTAGTATCTCCACATTCTCACCAATACTAATTATTATCTTTTCAATTATAGCCATTCTAGTGGGTGGGGAATAGTAACTCAGTTTTGGGTTGATGTACATTTCGATGATGGTTGATGATGTTGAACATGTTTCTATGTGCTTATAGGCCTTTTGTGTATTATTTGTCTTTTTATTGTTATTTTAATAATAATTATTATTTTTTTATTATTACTAATATTATATTGAGTTACAATCATTCTTTCTATATTCTGGATACAAGTGCTTTCCTTACCAGGTGTAAGATTTGCAAAACTTTTCTCGCTTTCATGAGTTGCTTTTCGCTTTCTTGGTGGTGTCCTCAGACACACACACTTTAAATTTTTATGATGTTCAATTTCTTTTATTTCTTTTCATTGCTTGTGCCTTTGGTATCATTTAAGATCAGATATTTTTACCTAATCCAAAGTCATAAGGATTTATGCCTATGTTTTCTTCTAAGACTTTTCTAGTGTTAAGTCTCATATTTAGGTCTCTGATACACTTTGAGGTAGTTTTTATCTATGGTGTGAAGTAGGGATCCAGCTTTATTCTTTTGCATATGAATAGCCTGTTGTCTCAGCACCATTTGATGGAAAGATAATTTCTTCCCTCACTGAGTTATATTAGCACAGTTTTCAAAAACCAATTAACCATAAAAGTGAAGAGCATTGCTGGACCCTCAATTTCATTCCTATTTTATTCTTTTTAATGCTGTTGTAAGTTGGATTTTTAATAACATTTTTATTAATAAATTGATACTCTACAGAAACAATTTTTGTATTTTTATTTTGCATCCTATCAATGTGCTAAACTCATTTAGTATTAGTAGTTTAGTAGTTACTAGACTCATTTTTAGTGAATTCTTTTGTATTTCTATATATAGATTTAATCATCTGCAATTGAGATAGTTTTACCTCTTTCTTTTTAACCTAGATGACTTTTATTTCATCTTATTTCTCATTGTATCCTTTTAAAAATTACATTATTGTATTCACAGTGCCTTACCATTTGATATTTTTACTTCTATTATGTCACAAACATTTTTGAATTTCACAGGAAAAAGGTTTCATGCATCATTTTACTGCTATTCCATAATATCTTATATGCACCTGCTCCCCTGAGGTAAATATTTAGGTGGTTTCCTTTATTTGTCACCCCCTAGTAATGCCCTAGGCCTTCACATTCACTCACCACTCACTCACTGACTCACCCAGAGCAACTTCTCATCCTGCAAGCTTCGTTCATGGTAAGTGTCCTAGACAGATAGGCTATCTTAAAAATCTTCTTTATTTTTACCACATTTTTACTGTACTTTTTCTCTGTTTACACATGTTTAGATCCACAAATACTTACCATTGTGTTAAATTGGCTGCCGTATTCCATACAATAACATGCTATGCAAGTTTGTAGCCTAGGAGCAATGGGCTTTTTCATGTCACCTACACGTGCAGTAGGTTATACTATCGAGGTTTCTGTAAGGACACTCCATGATGACCCCACGTGACAAAATCACCTAAGGACTCATTTCTCAGATGCCATTTCACTATTCAGCAAAGACTGTATGTGCATGTAAGTTACTTGAAGTTTAAAATTTTCAATTTGATATACTTGTGTTTCTTTTAAGAAACATTTTCCATTCTATTAACTGTTGCTTAAAAAAGAGAAAGGGGCGGGGCACCGTGGCTCATGTATATAATCCCAGGAGTTTGGGAGGCTGAGGTAGGTGGATCAATTGAGCCCAGAAGTTTGAGACCAGCCTGGGTAACCTGGCAAAACCCCATCTCTACTAAAAAAACAAAAATGAGCCGGGCATGGTATTGCATGCCTGTAGTCTCAGCTCCTCAGGGGGCTGAGGCAGAAGGATCACCTGAGCCTTGGGAGGTGGAGGCTGCAGTGAACCATGATAGGGCCTGCACTTTAGCCTGAGTGACAGAATGTCACCTGACTCAAACAAACAAACAAACAACCAAAAAAAAAAAAAGAAAAAAAAAAAAGGAAAAAGAAAAAAGAAATATCTTTGTACCCAAATATTTTTAGGTTATCCTCTAAATAATTTTGGTAGTAATTTACTTTTTCATATTTGCCTTCACTGTTGATTTAATTTTTTGTTTATATCAAGGTGTAGAGATATAATTTAATCATGGCATGTTTGGTAGACTACAGATGCTGGGAAAGGGCTTAGGAGATGATGACGAATCAAAACACAGAATAAAGGCTGGGTGCGGTGGCTCAGGCCTGTAATCCCAGCATTTTGGGAAGTTGAGGTGCGTGAATTGTTTGAACCCAGGAGTTTGAGACCAGCCTGGGCAATATAGTCATGTCTTGTCTCTACAAAAAATTTTAAAAATATTAGTTGGGTGGCTGGTCCGAGTGCAGTGGTGTTTACAACTAATTGATCACAACCAGTTACAGATTTCTTTTTTCCTTCTCCACTCCCACTGCTTCACTTGACTGGCCCCCCCACCCCGAAAATAAAAAAGATTAGTTGGGTGTGGTAGCACATGCCTGTAGTTTCAGCTACTCGGCAGACTGAGGCTAAAGGATTGCTTCAGATAGGGAGGTCAAGACTGAAGTGAGCAATGATTGTGCCACTGCACTGCAGCTTTTAAGGTTTTTGTTTGTTCGAGGAAGGGTCTCACTCTGAAAACAAACAAACAAACAAACAAAAATTAAAAAAATAAAAAACTCACCCCACAGGATAGAAATCTCCATACATTATAATACATGAAAATAAAAATGACAGGGATCATATAAATGAAGTCATTTCTGTGTTGAAGACTTTCTGATGATTTTGATGTTTTTGTTTATTTCCTAGAAATTTTTCTTTTTCTTTCCAGAAATCATGTATGATAAGAATAATGGGCCAGGCATGGTGGCTCATGCTTGTAATCTCAGCACTTTGGGAGGCCGAGGCGGGTGGATAGCCTGAGGCTGGGAGTTCAAGGCTAGCCTGGCCAACACAGTGAAACCCATTTCTACTAAAAACACAAATGTGTGTGTGTGTGTTTGTGTGTGTATGGTAGGCACCTTTTTTTATTTTCTATTTTTTAGTAGTGGTGCATGCCTGTAATCCAAGCTACTCGGGAGGCTGAGGCAGGAGAATCACTTGAACCAGGGAGGCAGAGGTTGCAGTGAGCCAAGATTGCACCATTACACTCCAGCCTGGGCAACAAGAGTGAAACTCTGTCTAAAAAAAAAACACAAAAAACTTGTGATAAACAGCCCTTTCCTCTGACTCCTGACTTTGTTGTTTCCCTTCATCTCCACTGACATCAGGACAATCCTGAGCATCATGAAAGTCCTTCAATTATAGCCATTTAGAACTTTTAAAAAACACAGGCACTCTCTTCCAAACCAGTATTTGTTAAAGCTGCAGAGAGAGTATTTTTTGGTTTCTTGGGAGACAGAGAGGATGAAGGGGGCACTCACGCAGAGAACATCTATTCCAATACTCCTGTCTTCATCAGCCTTTGGTTCCTTCCTATATGTTATACCAAAACATTTCTCACATCTAATCCTATTTAGTTAGGCTATGACTAAGTCAAATTTAAAAGGAATTCAACATTTAGAACCACAGAGTGTGGAAAATCTCAAATTGTTTTTCCTCTGCTCTCACACTACAACAACAATAAACATAGCCGACTTCTCTGACAAAATGTTGGAAATTTCTCCAAGAAACAAGCAATCGGTTCTGTGATGGACACCAGCTGCGTGTCCTCTAACTCAATTCTGACACTATCTCTCTTATATAGCATCACATCCCATGTGTTGAGGGCTCAGTCCCTATGACTGTCCCCTTCCCACTCCTGATGTTGATCTCAAGTCTCGGGTTATTTTGCCTGTGTTTCTAACTGACTTGCTATAAATCAGGGTTCCCACAACTCACTTCTCAGATTTGATTAATTTGCTAGAATGGCTCACAGAACTCAGAGAAACACTCACATACACTTACCAGTTTATTTTAAAAGGTATTCTAAAAGATACAAATAAAGAGCCACATGAACAGATACATAGGGCAAGTTCAGAAGGGTCCCCAGAGCAGGAGCTTCTGTCTCATTGGGTTGGGACGCACCACCCTCCTTGGCATATGGCTGAGCTCTTGTCCACCTTCCTCTAAGCCTGCCTGTGTTCAACTATCCAGAAGCTCTCCAAACTCTGCCCTTTTGGGTTTTGATGGAAACTATATTTTGTATGTATGATTCATTAAATCACTGACTATCAGCTTAACCTTCAGCCTCTCTCCCCTCCCTGCCAATGATATGATCCTTATCTAGAAAAACCTAAAGACTCCACCAAAGAACGATTAGATCTGATAAATAAATTCAGTAAAGTTGTAGAATGCAAAATCAACATACAAAAATTGGTATAATGTCTACACATTAGTAATGAAGTAGCTGAGAAAGAAATAAAAAAAGCAATTCTATTTACAATAGCTAGGACAAAATGCGTAGGAATAAGTGTAAGCAAGGAAGTAAAAATTCTCTTAAAAAGAAATCGATATGACAGTGATGAAAGAAAGAAGAGGATGCAAACAAATGGAAAGATATTCCATGCTCATGAATTAGAAGAATTAATATTAGTAAAATGACCATAGTTCCCAAAGCAATCTAGAGAGTCAAGGGAATCCCAAAAAAAATTCCAATGTTATTTTTCACAGAATTAGAAAAAATAATTCTAATATTCCTATGGAACCAAAACATAAAAAAAAAAAACTGAAATAACCAAAACAATCCTGAACAAAAAGAACAAAGCTAGATGAAAAATATATTACAATAGTAACCAAATCAGAATGGTATTGGTATAAAAACAGACATGTCAATCAATGTCAATCAGTGGAACATAATAGAGAGCCCAGAAATAAATCCATTTGCTTATAGCCAACTGACTTTTAACAAAGGTGCCAAGGACACACTGAAAATGGATAGCCAAATGGAGAAGAATGAGATTAGATCCCTATCACTAACTATATATAAACTACTCAAGTTGAATTATATACTTAAATGTAAGACCGGAAACTATAAAAGAACTGGAAGAACACCTAGGGAAAACATTCTAGGACATTGGTCTGGGCAAAGATTTTATGGTTAAGATTTCAAAAATATAGAAAACACAAACAAAAATAGACAAATAGGATTATAAGAAACTAAAAAGCTTCTGCACAGCAAAGAAAACAATCAACTGAGTGAAGAGATAACAATTTATCTGACAAGGGACTAATATGTAAAACATATAAGAAACTGAAACAACTCTAGAATTAAAAAACCAAATAAGGCTGAGTGCAGTGGCTCATGCCTGTAATCCCAGCACTTTGGGAGGCCGAGGCGGGTGGATCATGAGGTCGAGATCGAGACCATCCTGGTCAACATGGTGAAACCCCGTCTCTACTAAAAATACAGAAAAAATTCAGCTGGGCATAGTGGCATGTGCCTGTAATCCCAGCTACTCAGGAGGCTGAGGCAGGAGAATTGCCTGAACCCAGGAGGTGGAGGTGGAGGTTGAGGTGAGCCGAGATTGCGCCATTGCACTCCAGCCTGGGTAACAAGAGCGAAACCCAGTCTAAAAATAATAATAATAATAATAATCTCATTAAAAAGTGAGCAAAGTTTATGAATAGACATTTCTTAAAAGAAGACATACAAATGGCCAACAGGTATGTTAAAGAAAAAAAGCTCAATATCACTAACCGTGAGGGAAATGCAAATCAAAACCACTGAGATGTCTTCTTACCCCAGATAGAATAGACACAGCTGGGAGAGATCCAAGATGGCTGATCACTAGCAGCTCAGGATTGCAGCTCCCACTGAAAGCATAGAGAACGAGAGGACGCCACACTTGCAGATCAATTTTTGTTGCTCACGCACCAGGAGATTCCCAGCAGAGGAGCCCCACAGGTCACCAGCGTGACTCTTGTGGCTGGCGAGGGGGTTTTGCCGCTGCCTTGGTGAGGCGATTCTCTGTGCAGAGTCAGAAAAGCACCATCAATCTTAAAGCCGCTGTTTTGGCCGGCGCAGTGGGTTGCTCAGATTTTAGCCCCGGGAATCAACAAGTTGGACGTCCATTCAGAAACCCAACTATAAAGACGGTAATTATAAAGACCACAGATGGATAAATTTATAATGAAGGGAAGAAACCAGCCTAAAAAGGCTGAGAATACCCAAAATCAGAACGCTTCTCCCACTACAGGGGATCACAGTTCCTCATCAGCAATGAAACAAGGTCTGATGGAGAAAGACTGTGTTCCATTAGCAGAAGCAGGCTTTAAAAAGTGGATGATAAGAAACTTCTGGGAATTAAAAGAACTTGTTCTAACCCAATGCAAAGAAACTAAGAACTTTGAAAAAAGGTTTGACGAAATGTTAACAAGAATACACAATTTAGAGAGGAATATAAGTGAATTAATGGAGCTGAAAAATACAACACGAGAATTTTGCGAACTATGCACAAGTTTTAACAGCCGAATTGATCAAGTAGAAGAAAAGATATCAGAGGTCGAAGACCAACTTCATGAAATAAAACAAAAAGACAAGATTAGAGAAAAAAGGATAAAAAAGAACGAGCAAAGTCTTCAAGAACTTTGTGAAAAGTTCTATGTGAAAAGACCTAATCTACATTTGATAAGTGTACTTGAATGTGACCAAGATAATCAATCCAAGCTGGAAAATACACTTCAGGATATTATCCAGGAAAACGTCCCCAACCTAGCAAGGCAGGCACACATTCAAGTCCAGGTAATACAGAGAACACCACAAAGATATTCCTCAAGAAGACCAACCTCAAGGCACATAATCGCCAGACTCACCAGGGTTGAAATGAAAGAGAAAATACTGAGGGCAGCCAGGGAGAAAGGTCAGGTTACCCATAAAGGGAAGCCTATCAGACTCACAGCAGATCTCTCAGCAGAAACCCTACAAGCCAGAAGAGAGTGGGGGCCAATATTCAACATCCTTAAAGAAAAGAACTTTCAACCGAGAATTTTACATCCAGCCAAACTAAGCTTCATAAGTGAAGGAAAAATAAAATCTTTTGTGAACAAGCAAGCACTCAGAGATTTCATCACCACTAGACCTGCTTTACAAGAGCTTCTGAAAGAACTACTATAAATAGAAGGGAACAACCAGTATCAGCCCTTCTAAAAAATACCAAAAAATAAAGAACATCAACATAATTAAGAACTTGCATCAACTAATGGGGAAAACAGCCAGCTAACATTAAATGGCAGTATCAAGCTCACATATATTATTATTAATTCTAAATTTAAATCGATGAAATCCCCCAATCCAAAGACACAGACAGGCAAAAAAAAGCCATGACCCATTGGTATGCTACATCCAGATCCATTTCACATGCAAGGATACACAAAGATTCAAAACAAAGGGATGGAGAAAAATTTACCAATCAAATGGAGAGCAAAAATAAATAAATAGAAAGCAGGAGTTGCAATTTTTGCTGATAAAATAGACTTTAAAGCAACAAAGATCAAAAGAAGCAAAGAAGGATATTACATAAAAGGATCAATGTAACAAGAAGAGCTAAAGATCCTAAATATATACGCACCCAATATAGGAAGACCCAGATATATAAGACTTATAAAGAGACTTGTACTCCCACACAATAATAGTGGGAGACTTCAACCACAATATTAGACAGGTCAGTGTTAACAGAAAGTTAACATCGATATCCAGGACTTGAACTCAGATCCAGAACAAGTAGACTTAATTAATATTTATAGAACTCTCCACTTTAAATACACAAAATATACACTCTTATCAGTACCACATCACACCAATTTATAGGTTTAAATGAAATATTGGTTGGCTGCTTGTTAATTATTTTCTTCTCTCATTTCTTTTTATGTCTCTATTATTAAACACAATTACAGGCATACCCATTTTTAGACTGCATTCTAGCCGGGGCAATAAAGCAACACCCTGTTCTCTCTCCCGCTTTCTCTTCCTCTTTCTTCCTCTCCTTCATTCTTTTTTTTTTCTTTTTTCTTTAATTCTTTCTCTTTCTTTCTTTCTCTCTTTCTTCCAAAAAAAAAGAATAGACACAGCTAAAATGACAAAAATAAAACAAGCAACCACAAAAAAACAAAAACACAAACAAAAAAACCCAGATCCTGGTGATGTGGAGAAAAGGGAACTCTTACACACTGTTGATAGGAGTTTTAATTAGTATAGCCACTATGGAAAACAGTAAGGAGAGTTTTTAGAAATATAAAAGCAGAACCACTACATTATCCAGCAATTTGTGGGTGGGGTGGCAAAACCCTGGAGTTCAGGGGTCAGGGTTGGCAGACAGCAGGGCCTGGGGGCACTTGGGTAGCCTGGGTCCCAGAGTATGGAAGTGAGGGAGGTGCGGGGCTGTCCCCAGAGGGCAGGAGATTAACAGAAGAATTCTTGGAGCCTCTTGGGAATAGGGAGGATTCAAGCCCTCAGGATCCAGGGCAAGGGGTCAGGATCTCGGGCCAGGCTCGTGGTTGAGCATTTTGTAACCCACGACCATCTTCAGACTCCAACCCAAGTCATGCACACATCCTCTCAGAACATTTCCTTGGCTCCAGCAGAGGGGCCTGCTCTCCGCCTGTGACCCTGTGGGTCCTGGGCCTGGCATGGTGGCTTCTGCTGTCAAAGGCAATGAGAGGCAGCCATTCAGCAAGCTGAGTGCTGTGACCCCAGGCCTCATGGGGCTGGACTCTGATATAGCAATAAAGTCCTAGCTCAGGAAGTACGTCCCTGGAACTATTACCCTGGGCCCCCTTAGTGCCTGGCCTTAGCTATCTTTTCTTCAGGACCCTAGGTACTTCCTTATGCTCTACACACACATACACACACACACACACACACACACACACACACACACCCCTTCCAAAGGAATGCTTCCCATTTTTCTCTCCTCCCTGACTCACTCTTTTTCCTTCATTTCTTTTTCTTCTTCTTTCCTCCTCCCATCCCCCTCTCACTCATCCTCCTCCTCCTCCTTCTTCTTCTTTATCATCATAATCTCCTCCTCCTCCCCCTCCCCCTCCTCCTTTTTCTTCCTCTTCTTCTTCTTCCTCCTTCTCTCCTTTTCCTCTTCTTCTTTGTCATCATCTTCTTTATCTTCTCCTCCCCTCCTCCTCCTCTTCTTCCTCCTCCTCCTCCTTCTCCATTTTCCTTTTTCTTTCTTCTTTTTACAAAGAAAAATGTTTAATTGACTCACAGTTCCAGTGTTGGGTATGATTCCTTCTTCTCTTATGATGCATTTCTTCTCCCTTCTGCTCCCTGGAGCTTCCCTTCTTACTGGACCGAGGCTGCTCTCCCTGGACCCCAGCGTTGGCGCTCACAGGCTGATTCCTGGGATGAGCAGCCTCCACTTGCAGGAGCAGTGGAAGGAACAAGGGACAGGACAGGAGGCCAAGGTCTCATCCTGGAAGCTGAGGGATTAGGTCTTGTGGTAACAAGGGTTTGAGGGTGGGTCAACCCCAGACCTGATCCTGCTGTTTTGCCCTGGAAGCCTCTCTCTGCCCTAGACAAAAGTGCAGTCAGTTGCGGGACAAAACGGTCACATCAACATGGATTTTGGGAACCTGGGTGGACTCAGAGACTGACTGCAGACCCGGAGGCTCCTTCATATGCACATCCCTGTCCAGGTGCTGGGAGCAGAGGGAGAGCCTGGGCGGTTCTGGCTGGGGAGAGAGGGGAGCATGGTCCTCTGTCCTGGGTCCTGTGGCCATGCTGGACGCGGCTGTGCTGCTCTTGGATTCTGACTGAGTGCTCTCTGGGATGGGGCTGCGGGCTGAGTGGGCAGAGGGAGCTGAGCCTGAGGTCATCCATGTGGGTTGGAGGTTCCTCCAGAGCAGCCCTGGAATCCACAGGACTCAGGCTAGGTTTGCTTGTCTTGCAAAGTGAGGCAACTGTGGAGTAGCAGGATCTGGTTCTAGAATTCTTATGGTGAATACTGTTCTCATAGAATCCAGCCAGAATGAGAGTCCAGGGCTTGAGTTCACTGTCCTGGGCAGACTTGGCTTTGATGGAGTTGCCAAAAATGTAACTTCGGCACTTGCAGAAATTTAAATGATTGTCGAAAACACCAAATACTTGTGTACAATTTCGTTTCTGGTGTCTCTGGCTGTGCTTTGAAAGGGCAGAAAGAGCCATGGAAAGAGGCTGAAAGACTCCTCTGGGAATTCTCAAGTCCATTTTCATAGCAGCAACAATTCAGAAGTGACTGGGCACTGGGAACTAAAAAGAGAGGAGGGCGTGAGGGATGAGGGGCAGAGAGAAGGGCCAGGGAGCAGGAAAGAATTCTAAAGCAGTTGAGGAGGTTTGCAGGGGGTTCTTTGCATTTGCTGTTTCTCTGCTGGGCAGTGTGATAATTACATGACTATAAATAATTATCAATATTCACCAAAAAGCACAGCCAAAACAGGTGAATTTTATTACATGTAAATACCCTAATAAGCAAAAAAAGGAGTGAAAAAGGAAAAATAAAGA
The DNA here is from genome assembly GCF_009761245.1 of Sapajus apella. Classification (NCBI taxonomy): domain Eukaryota; kingdom Metazoa; phylum Chordata; class Mammalia; order Primates; family Cebidae; genus Sapajus; species Sapajus apella. Next base: position 40,956 of record NW_022437513.1, read on the forward strand.
CATTTTTAGGTTATCAAAACTATAAAATTTATTTCAGACCTGTAGTTCATGTAATTTTAAAGGAAGTTCTTCATGCTGAAGGTAAGTGGTACTAGATGGTGACCCAGATATAT
>NW_022437514.1:0-41003 GCF_009761245.1 Sapajus apella
CACTTGGTATTGCCCGTCTTTCTCCTTTTAGTCATTCTAGTAGGTGTGATGTGGTAGCCCAAGATGTTTTAATTTTCACTTATTTGATTAATAATTATGTTAGTGCCTTTTCATGTGCTTACTCACAATTTGTACATCATCTTTAGTGGCATGCCTGGAGGGCTTGATCAGAACACTTGCCCATTTTTAATGGGCTGATTTGTCTTTTTAGCAATGACTTTTATTATTGATACATCTTGTCCATGAGCAGAACTAGGAAATACATGTTTGTATCCTAACATGCATTTTAAAGTTCTATATTAAACTATATACAGTAATACATATGTAACTATACATACATATATCTATACATGATATATATCAAACACATATTGATCAGTGCATATATTGATTTTTTATTTTGAAGTAATCCTACATTTCTGGACTCAATCTATGTGGTCAAGATGTGTTATACTTTCATGTATTGTTGAATGAGATCTGACAATATTTCATAAAAAATTTTAGCATTCATGCTCATAACTGTTATAGGCCCATAATTTTATTACATTTTCATTCTGCTATCGCACTTGTCAAATGTTGGATTCATGGCTATACTGACTTCATACAGCAAATTGGGAATGTTTCCTCTTTTCTGTATTTTGTGAAAGAGTTTGTGTAAGTTTTGTATAATTGCTTACTTGGTTTTTTTCCATAGACTGGATTAATAAAGCCAACTGTACCTGGGGGTGTTTTGTGTACAGGAGCAAAGGATGAAGTCTTAAGTCTCAACTTCATTTATTTAAACAAAGTAAGGGTATTCAGATTTTCTGTTCTTGTATTAGTCTTAGCAGACTCTATTTTTCAATAAAGGTTTTCATCTCATTTCATTTGCCATTTTTTTCTTTACTTAATACAGGTACTACATTTTTTTCTTTTTACACTTCTATATCTTTATTAATTCATAGTGATGATCTGACAAGTTGTGCTTTTTCTTTTTGTTTCTTTTACTATTCTAACTAGAGATTTATTTGTTTTATTCATCATTTCAAACAACCAACATTTGTCTTTATCTCTATCTTATGTTTATTTTCTGTTCTCATCTTTACTATTTGTTTTCTTCAATTTACCTTGAATTACATTAGCTATTTCTTCAGATGGCCTTATAGAGTGAAATATATTTTTATCATAAACTTTTTCTTCTTTCTAATGTAAAATAAGGCTACACATTTCCCTCTAAGCTTAATTTTATAAATATTATCTTTAAGTTAACTATAGTTTCTAATTTATTTTGTAGTTTCTTGTGTATAGCTTAATTTACAAATATTTGGGAATTTCTAAACATTATAGCATATTTCATGTCTTATTTAATTCTGTAGTGTTATAACTTAAATGTTTTGTCTGGCCAAAGGTCACAAATACTTTCTTCCATGGTTTTTTTTTTTTTTTCTATAACTGTTGTGGTTTTAAGTTTTACGTTAGTTCTCTAATACACTTTTAGCTAATTTTTGAATTGTTGATTGAGATTCATTTTGTTTACTGTGGATATCAAATTGTTCTGCTACGAACTGCTTTTAGTTAATCCTTTTCTCAATGAATTGCCTTTGCAACTTAGGTGAAAACCAGTTGGTCATGTGGATCTGGGTCTAATTTTGTAGTTTTTATCCTTTTTCTATGATCCTTCTGTGTTATTTTTACAACAGGACCATACTGCCTGTAATCAAGGCAGTCTTATTTTAAGCTTTGAAATGCAGCAGTACCACAACTTTGTTTCAAGCATGATGGCACATTGGTCTCTATTAATTCATCTCAAGTAAGAGAAAAATCTAATTCTTCCACAGAACATTTTAAAATTATTTCAATTGACTTTTTACTTTGAAATAATTTCATATCTAGAAAAAAGTTATAAGGATAGTACACAGAATTACTCTATAACCTACACCCACTTTTTTCTAAGTGTAACATATTATATAACGTTGCCACATTGCCATGAACTGAACTGTAGGTTTTATATTCAGACTTTACCTTTTTTCCGCTGTCTTCTTTCACTCCAAGATCTCACCCAGGAGAGCACATTGCATTTAGTCATCATGCTTTCTGGGTCTCTTCCAATCGATGGCATTTTTTTCAGGTGTTCCTATTTTTTATGACCTTGGTAGTTGTGATCAGTATAGGTCAGGTAATTTATAGAAGGTCTCAATTTGGGTTAGTCTAATGCTTCCTCATGATTAGGCTATTTTTATAGATTTTTGTAAGGAATACCACAGAGGTGAACATCCTTCTTATTTCATTATTTGAGGAAGGACATGACTTATTTCTGGTGACATATACCTTGCTCACTGGTTACAGTGCCGTGTGCTGGGTTTCTCTATTCTAAAGTTACTATTTCTCACTTTATGTAGTTTATTTTTAAAAGTGAGTCTCTAAGTCCAACCTACACTCAAGAGTAGGGATACTAAGCTCCACTTCTTGAAAGGAGATATATCAACATATATTATTTGGAATTCCTCTGCAAGGAAGACTCCCCTGTGCCGTATATTTATATTCTTAATCATTTTTATACCAGTATGAATAGTATTCATGTATATTTATTTTATATTTTATATTTAACATAGTGTATATGTGTATGTATATACACATACTATATATGTAGGATATATATATACACACACACTACGTTATATATATTCTTGCACAAACTGTACAAACTTTGGCTATCATGAGTTCTTTCAGATGGGTCTCATGTCCTTTTTATATAACCTTATCTTCGTTTAACTTCTAATTTTGCTACTGTTCTACTTTCTAGCACTATAATATGCATTATGCTTATCTTCTATTTTCCATGCCTCGAGTAGGGAATTAGCTATTTTTCCAGAAAATCCTGGTCCATTTCATTGGAGAGTAATATTTAGAAATGGAGGCACAGCACACGCAGTGTGTTTGTGGTTACTGGAATTACAGTGCTTCTAGGCACCGTGCATGTGCAGAGCTAGGGAGTACATGCACATTATCTTAACACTCATGAGCATACAGTCTCTGTATCTGTCTGTATTTGTTATTAAATTACACAAGTTCATACTATCACCAGTTGTAATATAGAACCATGTGTTTCAAAGTCAATCCCCACCAACCCTGCCTTCTTCCTCTGACAGAGAAAATCCTGAATCAACTTGGTTAAGGTCGAATCTGCCAGATTTATCTATTCCAAAGTCACTCTTTAGAGTAACCCATTACCTACATTTTATTATCTATGTGTCAAACTCTAGTGTATTTGTAAAGTGGTTTCAATATTTCTAATCTGAATCTCTTTAAAAAACAAATTTCCCAAATAAGGTACAGTGATTAACTGTAATTCTTTTGTCTTTAGCCTACATTACAGTTTCCAGTCAAAACCATCCTTTTACTGATGTTTCTCAAGTTAGCTCTGATTTTTCACTCACCATATTCCTGAAGTTTGTTATACATTTATAATACAGTTTGATCCATTTTTCAGTCTGCGTTGCATTCTGACATCCCCTGACATCCTGGTTTATCTTTTTTTTAATTGATACGTTTTCAAATTTACTAGATGACTCTTGACAGACACATAGAATCATGTATCTACTATCCAAGTATCAAGCAGAAGAATTTTATCACTTCAAAGTTCCCTGTATTCTTGTTACATTCAATCACTCAATCACTCCTGCATTTGTTTTTAAATAAAACACCAACAGAATATATGGTTTAAAATTTTTTAAATTGTACTTCATACGAATTTAAACTTTTGCTCTGTGAAAGCCACTGTAAAGAGAATAATCAGAGAGCCATATGGTGAGAGAAAATATTTGCAAATCACATATCTGATGAAGCATTTGTATCCAGAATGTAAAGAAATCTTAAAACTCAACAAAAAAAACCTAAAAAAAAAATTATCACAAGACTTTTAACAGATACTTAACTGTAGAAGACAAACCAATGGCAAATAAGAATATAAATAAATCTAAGCTTAAACCACATTGAAAGACCACTACATAATTTTTAGAATGTCTAAAATAAAACAAAACTCTCACAGTATCAACAGCTAGTGAGGATGGGGAGGCGCAAAAATTCTCACTGTTTGTTAGTGATTGATGTAGCCACTCTGAATGAGTTTGGCGGTTTTTTAGATAAGTAAGCCTGCCTTACCATTCACCTCAACATTCTCAATTTGGTTTTTGTTTGTTTGTTCAGTTTTGTTTTGTTTTGTTTTGTTTTGTGAGACTGAATTTCACTCTTGTTGCCAAGGCTGAAGTGCAATGGTGCCATCTTGGTTATGGCAACCTCTGCCTCCCAGGTACAAACGATTCCCCTATCTCAGCCTCCCAAGTAGCCCAGATCACAGGCATGTGCCACCACATCCAGCTAATTTTTTTGTACTTAGTAGAGACAGGGTTTCACCATGTGAGTCAGGCTGGTTGCAAACTCCTGACCTCAGGTAATTCACCTGACTTGGCCTCCCAAAATACTGTGATTACAGACATGAGCCACCATGTCTGGCTGAGCATTCCCACTTTTAAGCTTTACCCAAGGAACCTGAAAGCATGTTCACACACACACACACACACACACACACACACACACACACACACTGGATATTCTTTAGTTGAATTATTTTCTTATCCTTGTACAAAACGACATTAAGAATAGGCATTTTATTTTTCCAATTTTTTTCCAAAGTGCCTTAATAAGTTAAACTAAATCATTTATCTATATGTAACTATAGTTCTACAAGTTTCCACCTCACATTTTATACAAAGATAGTTCAAGTCATCTATATATTTTCATGAGAATTTGAATATGAATATTTTATTTCTCCTTTAAATGCATTTGAATTTTATTATTTATAGATACCTGATTATTTAAATATATATTTCTAATTTTAAATTATTTAAATAAGTGAACTGTTACTTTCTAAAATATATGAAAATACAAATAAAAAGTGAATTTGACAATAAGGACATTTGGAACAATCAATTCTACTTTCCCTAAACTTTGCTGGGGGAGAAAAATATTTCAGTTTGTGTTACTAATCCCTAAAGCAGAGTATGTCAGTGAGAGTTTCTCAGCGCAACCCCACAGCCATGACTCTCTGTAAGGCAGGATAGGCACTGTATCCTAGACTTTCATCTTGAGTAAGTCTAACAAGGGGCCCAAAATTCACATTAGTAGACTTCTTGTTTGACTCTGGCCTACAACCAGGAGATACTTCATGAGTTTCACATCGATTTTTTTAAATTAATAAATAGTTACAAATAAATTAGTCCAAAAGTAAGTATTAAAATATCAAAAATACAGAACTACTTTCTCTGTAGACAAGGAAGCAAGCAAATAAAACTGAGGAGTATATAATTTCATCTAGCTATATATATGTGTGTATAAATTTTTCACATTTAATGTTTCAAGACCTACTTTAAAATGTGCCTGTAGTCATTGTCTCCATTCTTGAAGATTCTCATCAATCCATTCCAGTGAGATTCCCCCTTTTCTCACAGGACTGCTCTCCTCCAGGGTGCCTGGGCTCTGCTGCTGTCACTCCCGGTACCCTCCCTATTGTTGGTATTATCTTAATTCCTGAAGCACTGAGTGCTCTGGGCATGGAGGGTGCCACATGTGACTGGCATTCCTACCTCATTTGGTGCTTCCTCTCATCTCATTTTTTCATTGTTTTCACTCATCATGACCTCCAAAGCCCACAGCATGGCAAGCAGCTCAAGTTCTGTTCTCTTTCCTTACCTCTGTTCAAGATCACCAAGACTGCTGACCTGACAACACTACTAGAAGCTTTCATAGTCATCTCAAACCCAGCATAAAAAATAGAACTATTGATCCCTTTCCTTTATATAAAAAATGCTCTGCATGCCTCATATGTGTGAGTAGAATGTCCATCCACCCTCTGCTCACCGCCCAATCTACAGCCACTCTTCCTGCTCCCTCAATCGCCTTCCACTCATTCTTATATGTTGTCCTGCAGTGTAAATAGAATCACTCCATCCCCATTTGTTGCCACAGTTGTGTATAGCATTTCCCTGGATTCCTCAAGAAGCTTCCTAAATGATCCCAGTTTTATTCTTGAACCCTCCAATTCATCTTACCGTGCTAAAGCATAAAATATATGATAAAATTCTCATCCTTCACTTACAGCACCCTAAAATAGCTGGTCCTTATATAACCCATGAAAATTCTTCCTGAAAATTTGTATGCAGACAGGTTCTATATATATATATATATATATATATATATATATATACACAAATGGCTGTATTTACTTTCCCAAATCACAGAGCTTTTAAGTAGGCTTTAAGTTTTATGTTTACATTGAAGCTTTCCCTTGCTGAAAGTCTAACACTTAAAATTTGCAGGGAGAGGAAGTGAGTTGTGTATAATTTTATACTTTATTTCCATCTTTACAGGTGAAATGCTTAAGGGGCTACATTAAGTTTTTCCTTTAAAACAGAACCTTCATTGACTATCATTCCCAAAGCCCTGAAAATGTAAAATGATATTTTATTTTTTATATAATCATTAAATAAATTTTAATGTTTTCTATATTTTTATTTTGAAAAAAGCCAAATTTATAGAAAATTTATACAAGCAGTTTAATGAATTCCTATATACCCTCACCTACACTCATATTTGCACATTACTTTATATATTTTTCCTTCATTCTGTCTTTCTATATACATTCACATATTCATATAAATAATGAAGATACTATTGTTAATGTTCATTGCTATTACCAATGGTTGCAAATGTCACAGTGATTATTCCTAAGTACTTCAGTGTTTACCTTCTGTAAGAATAGGAACATTTTCATCCCAGCCCTTTGGGAGGCTGAGGTGGGTGGATCATGAGGTCAGGAGATTGAGACCATCCTGGCCAACGTGATGAAACCCCATCTCTACTAAAAATACAAAAATTAGCTGGGCATGGTGGTGGGCACCTGAAGTCCCAGCTACTCAGGAGGCTGAGGCAGGAGAATCGCTTGAACCCAGGAGGCGGAGGTTGCAGTGAGCCCAGATCGTGCCACTGCACTCAGCCTGGTGACAGAGCGACACTCTGACTCAAAAAAAAAAAAAAGGAATAGGAACATTTTCTTACATGAACCAACATACAGTTATCAAATTCGGAAAATCTAATATTGATATAATATCATAATATACAGTTAGTATCCCAATGTCACCAATCATCCCCAAACAACCTTCATGTGGTTTCTTTTTCTTGATCCAGAATCCAATCCAGGGTCATACATTGCAATGAGTTATCATCTCCCTTTAGTTTCCTTTAACCTGTAACATTTCCTTGCCTTTCTTTGCTTTTATGACAATTGATATTTTTGAAGAGTACAGGCTAGTTTTTTCGTGGACTTTCTCTCAATATGAACTTCTCTGATGTCATGTAACAATTTGTTTTTGCAAGTGTGGCAGGAATACCACACAACTAATATTGCTTCCTACTTGGTGCACCTTAATGCTGAGAGGCACATGATGTTAGTTTAGCACATTACTAGTGTTGCTGACTTCGATCACCTGGCTCAGATGGCGTCCACAAGGTTTCTCCATGTAAAATCATCAATATTTTCTTTGTGATTGATAAGTGATATGGGGGGAAGTACTCTGAGACAATGTAGTTGTCTGTTTCCCATCAAACTTTCAGCATTTATTAATAATTCTTTCCCGAGTAAATTATAACTATAATAGTTGCATAATGTTTTTTCTATCTTTCCTTCTGTTTGTTATGTAACATTACATTATAATGAAGAATTTTTCCTTCTCTCTCATTTATTTATTTAGTTTCATCGAAAAGCCATAGATTCTTATTTTATTCAGTGGGTTACCAGACATTGGTTATATTTCTGTTGGTGGTTAGATTGTCCTATAATAGATTTAGCCATCAAGAGCCCTTTGAGCTGGTTCCTTGTGGCCTTTACATAATCTCCATTTTTTGAGAATTTCCATACTTTTGGGCACAATAAAATGCTTCAGACTCAGGTTGAGTTTTCTGTCTCAGCCCTGGATTCAGCCATCGCTTCAAACTATTCAGAAGCCATTAGATGGCTTATTTAAGTCTACCCAGAGTGTTTGTTCTCTACACTTATATCAATAATTTTCTCCCTTCAATATGCTCCCGTAGGAACTCTTTTTCCTGTGTAAATAGACGGCCTTCCCATGTTGATCACATGAAAATGTGACCTATACTTTGACAAGATCATCCTGCCTTTCCAACATTCATCTTGCCCTAGTTTCTTTTAGAGGAGAATGGTATTTCAAAAACAAAATCTGAGTGCCAGCTGTGCCAATTATACCAAGGTGTAATTGCTTCTAGGCTAATTCAGTGAATAGAGCTAAGAAATATAGATCTTTATATTAAATAGGGTATCCCTTAAATCATGAATTAAGAAATATATTTATTATTAAGAAGCATATGTATGTGTATTATTCTATCTCTCACTCCAATCTAATGCCATAAGATTCTTTCCTACTTCCCCAATTCCATAGATGTATCTTCCTTCTTCCCCAGTGAGAACATTGGCTCCCAAAAAAGAGATTACGTTTACCATTTTCTTAATCCTACTAGATATATATAATATTTCTAAAATTTCCACAGCCATACAATACACACAAGAAACTATTAAAGAGTGTTCAAGATTTTTTGCAGGTTTTTCTGTCTTTAAAAGTATATAGCAAAGCGCTGTTTAAAAGTATTAACTAATAATATTTAAAATCATAACTGTTAATATTCACAGAAGAATTCAATATATCTTGTCCAAAGTTCCACCCTGGCCTTGATGATAATGTAATCTACATCACAAAGTCCCATAAATTCTCACTTCTATGCTGACCTTATTACATTTTGATCTTGTTGGGTGTTTTCAAAATCTAATGTCATTCACAGAGTCATATCCAACAGGTACAAACTGCATTTCCTAAAGAGACACCAGTGAATACACCCCTACAGAATACACAACCAGTAAACATTATATAGGGAAAGACATCAGTGAGAGTCAGCCTTAGAACTATACTGAAAAAAGCCATTTCAAGTGTTTCAAGTCACTGCTGCTGCTTTAAGCTCCAGAACATACGACTTGTGGACTTATACTTCTTAATACAAGCATATTAAGGATCTTACAACATGAATATCCACCCCCACTGCAGATCTAACCCTAACCTCACTAAAAGGACTCCAAAAGTAAGAAACTTACAGAAGTAGATTATTGATACAGGCAGTTGCCCCTGCTACCAACACTGCCAATTGCAGAATTTCTTATATGGCTCAGACTCTTCTAAAAAGTATTAACTCACATGCATCTATTCCATATGCCTCAACTTAACTCTAGGTCCCTCACAGTTGCTACTGTTACTTGTACATCCAGAGCTTCAAAGTCACCTATGAGATGTCAGGATAGCAAGGAACAGGTGACTAATTATGCATGTTATGATTCAACTGTTTTGTCATGAATTAATTCAGAAACTTCACATGACTTATTTAAATTTACCTAGAATGTTTGTTCTTTGCAATTAGACAAAATACATTCAGACAGCAACTGATATCAACTGATTATCTTTACGTCCCCTAAAGATTATTTTTCCTATTTAATTAGATAGGCCTGTTATGCTAATGGCATTGAAATGTGACCTATTCTTTGTCAAGATCATCTTGTCTTTGTAAGGACTGAAAAACAATTCTACTATTTCTCATATTTTGTGGAGAGCCTGACACGGTAACTTACCAGAAAATATGCAAGACATTGAATATCACTAGCATTTCTTCCTTAGACTGAAATGTTTAATCCACATTTTATAACTAGGACCAAAGACAAATAAAGCAGCTCAAGTTTGAGAAGTCCAACCAACCAGCATGAATTTATTGGCTAGACTAGTTCCAGCTAATAAAATTTTCCCTACCATCTATTGAGTCAATACAGTTACCAATACCTGGCTAAACACTTCGGGAAAAGTGGACCCATTAATTTAGAAAAAAAAAAAAAAAAAAAAAAAAACACACAGTTATATAAGATTGCTCAAACTGATCCATGGGACTTGTTTTCCTGGTTGGTAATAAGCTGATTTAAAATTAAATACAATATGGAATTTCAAATGTTTCTTTTGACACGTATGATTGTCTTCATACCTTTTGCATTTTCTTCTGAATGAGATGCAATTACTAAAAATTACTACACTACCACTTATGCTAGGCTGACACTCAGCTATATCTTAATCCATACAGGCTGCTATAACAAAAATAACATAAACTTGACAGCTTTTAGACAACAGCAATTTATTTCTCACAGTTCCGAAGGCTGAGAACTCCGAGATCAAGGCGCTAGCAGATTTGATTTCTGGAGAGGGCTTGTCTTCTGGCTCATAAATGGCATCGTCTAGCTGTATCCTCACCTGTGGAAGGGGCCAAGGCAGCTCTCTGGGGCCTTTTTTATAAGGTCATTAATCTCATTCATGAGGCGCCCATGCTCATGACGTTATCACCTCCCAAAAGCGCCATCTCCTAGTACCATCACCTTGGAGGTTAGGATTTCAACATATGAATTTGAGGGTGGACATAAATATTCAGTTCATTTCAATTCTGTATCAAAAAGACTGAAGCTACTACAGCTCACTCAGCAGATTTGGACAAAAAGAGAAACGTTATTATAGTAGAGAAATGGTACACTCCTAGCTTAACTAAAGTGAAGGGCTCAGCAGAAGTCCAGCAGAGTTCAACAGCAGCCACACCCAGATATAAAACATATCACTTTCTGTCACTTTTAGTCACAAGATTTCTCCAAAATCTCATAAATAAAGTTGCCTTCTCTGATAAATACCAGTCTGCTTTGTGGAAAAATGCTATCCCTGATAGGTTTTAATTAATCGGCTTGCCCATGGACAAAACAATAGTATTTCACGTTCCTCAGGCTGCTGGAGGTTTTGTTTTTATAAACACCCCCTTGCCTTGGTTTCATGATTGATCCAGCACATGTGAATAAATATCAGCCGTGCTTTTAATTAAACTGGACATCTGAGTTATTCTTTGGTGAGATTATCCTGAATTTAATCAAGCTCCAAAATTGGCTTTCATTTACCGAGGACAGGAACAGGTTAAGTGACCACATTGGAAGCAAAAAATCACATCCAACATGTAAGTTAGTTCATAGGACAATTGACCCAGTTTCTACAAAAAGTCAATGGTGGAAATTTTAAAAATGAAGGGAGGAGTGCACCAGATTAAAAGAGTCTGAGAAACATATAAGTGAATAGAATATGTGGACCATATTTGGGTCCTGTTTTAAACAAAGCAACTATATTTTTGAGACAATCATGAAAATGTGATTATTGATGAAGTATTAGATGATACCAATGAATAATTGTTAAGTATAGTAATAGAATTCTATTTATATATAAAAGATTCATATTTTTTAGAGATACATACTTAACTACTTAAGAGTGAATTTAAATGATGGTTGAGACTTCCTTTTAAAGCTTTCAGCAAAGGTGAAAAAGGAAAAAGAAACAGAAGCAATAAAATTTTGGTAACTTCTTAACTTGACTAATACAAGTTTTTTTACTTGTTCTCATGTCCATTTGAAATAGTTTGTGACAAAAATATAACTACAATAGTTTTATGTTTTGATGTAAATATTTAAGTTATTGAAATTCTGTTTCCAAAGAGGACATTTCCTGCACATTCTAAATCAACCCAAATAACACATCTGCAAATCCCTGGGCAATTTCTTTTCTGCCACAATAGGCAGCATTTGCTGTCTAACTGCACATCACTCTGTTTTTGCTGAACTGAACTAAAAAAATAGGTGTACTTCAGGAAACAATCAAACCAAAAACAGAAAAAGCCATTAAATATGTGAAGAGAGGAAAAAAAGAGTGGAATGAGGTTCTGTTGTCTATAGTTGAGTTCAAGTCTAACATTATTGTCAAATTAAATTTTTGATGAAATTGATTTTCCAGAATACTACCTACATCCATTAATTCAATTCCACTTGATAACACAGCAGGATGGGTGTGGGAGAAGTTCAGATGGTCATCGAATTAGTTAACAAATGACTAATGGGAAAATCTCCCAGGAAGGCAGTATAATACAATGTTTTTGCTTTTCTCTTCCCTAAATCCTCTTCCTTCTCTTTTTAGCTTGATCTAGAAAAATAAAGTCCTTAGGCAACTAATATTATTGTATGTATAATCCAATGCTACAGTAGGGGTTCTGTTTAAAAAATAAAATAAATGGAGGCTTGTGGGATAAATAGAGTGAGTCACACTTCTCCTAGATTTCTCCTCCAAGCATTTCAGTGTTGTCTCTACTGTTTTCTCACTTGAGGGTTGTAAACTAAGACACTGAGTGAAATCTCAAGGGGAACCAACTTCCCAGCTTCAGTGGGGTCTAACTAATGTTCTCCCTGGACTCAAGCTGTAAATCAACTCATGGAGAGAAGGAAAAAATTACCGTAATGGCTACCAAGATAGTAAGTAGCTTTTCAACGTTATCAATTTGATGTAGATTCAGCTCATTAAATGTATATCAAGCCCCTCTTATGATTAGAACAAGTTCATTTCCAGAGAAGTTCAATTGTAAAACTATCAATAGGATTTACTAATTTCAATAAGTCATTTTGCTTCAGGGTGAATTATACGAATTATTCATACATACACGTCCCATTTGGATATGAAGAAAACCCTAGGTAGAGAAAAGAAAATAATAATTAACTAATCATTGTTCATTTTTAAATACCTGATTTAAGAAGAAAAATAAGGTATGTTTGTTCTGCGTTTCAGAAATAACTCTAACACACTGGCAAATTTCTGAGCAATAGAGAGCTCACTGCAAATAAAGAACACTAGCTCTCCCTCCTTGGAATGACTTTCCTTTTCAATAAACCATGCTAGACGGTTCTATTAAAGGACATATGATTCTTTTAATTTTTCATTAATCTATAAGAATTTAAACATGGCAAAATAATCAAAATGTTAATAAGTCAATTATTTTTTCATGTGTGATTATTTTAGATGCATCTCTAAATATCTTCAGCTGTAACTACTTTATATCCTAAATTTCTTTAAAAAATCTAAAAAAAAAAAAAATCTGTGGCTTTTATCTCTCAAACTGCTTCTGTAATCAACTGAGGTCAGATTAAAACAACTAATTTGACCTTAACAATGTTTCTTGTATCTCACTAAATTTTACTAATTACTTTAGGATTCTTTCCCAGGCACTTGATTATTAATAGCAGAAAATCATATGACTGTTTTAGATGGAATCGGCTAATCCTCCAAAGCAACTGTTCCTCTCTGGTTTGGAAAGAAATCAACACCTCAGGCCTCCTCACAGAGATAATACACAATAGCCTATAACCCACAATAATTAAAATTTCTGTTAGCAAGTCTTTGATTTCCATAGCTCCAGCTTATTTCTGTTAAAGATAACAAAAATCTAAAAGAATCCCCTATTGATGTGAGCTCTACTCATTTAGGTTCTTTGGGAATAGGGTAAGATATAAATAAACAAACACTGGTAAACAGCCTGATACCTGTTCCCAACACAAGCTAAGCAAAGGAGGTTAGAAGTGTCAATATGGTTTCACTGGATTCAGCCATCTGGAATCATGTTCAACAGTGTATTATTTATTATTTCACAAATTATCTTTATCTACCATATGAATCATGAAACCAACCACTAGGAAGGGTATAAAGATACACACTACTCATTCTCCACCCTTCAAAGGTTTAAATGTATTGGAAACCCTAAATATAATCATAGTACTTGAAATTACTAAATATCCATGGTAGCTTAGGCAGCTTATACATGACAACCCTTCAGTCTACCAAAATCTGTGCAAGACAGATACTAGTTGTCCTCAGTTTACATTGTGCAGATGTAGTACCTATTCTTTGAGTGTCCACCCATTCCAATCAAAACCATTTGCTTCAGGGAAAGCTGATCTCATCTCCAGATCTCTGTGGCCAACTCTATGGTTAGATGAAACAGCAAATGCACTTTTATTATTAGAGCCAGTTTGGGTTATTTTTTCAATATTTTGCAACAAAACGTGATTCAAAATACACAAGATAATATTAACTCCCCAAAATTAATATTTTCTTAAAGAGATGGGTGTTATATTTTCCTTCACTTTCTATTTTTTAGACATTAAGGAGAAGCTTGGCTAGTGTCACAAAAGCCTGAAACTTCATTAAATAAATATTTGTTGAATAAATTAACTGAAAAGAATCAATAAGTGAATAAGTGAATAACATATTGAATATGAAATAACTTTTCTATTCATATTTTGCTCTTACTTTCCCATGTGAATATGCACGATAGCATACTGTAATGGTAAAAGAAAACAAAAAAACAATTTGATAATGGCACAGCCCTTTGAATTTATTTGGTTTTTCTTAGCTGATTGACAATTTTGCCCGCTATCTTTTTATTCTATGGTAAGTCATATTAACCTACTCCCTTCCCTGTTTGACATTATTTGAACATCATTCATAACTGAAGTTAAGTGGCTAATACCTAGAAAGTCAGAAACAGAAAAGAGTTGCACATCTGACACTTAAGGCAGTAGAATGAGTATTTTGTTTTCCTTATAGGGATCAAAAGTGCAATCAATTTCATTCAACAGCCAACTGCAGTTGTTAAAGACATTAATGCCATGACTTAGGGCCCTTGTTCTCCAAGGAAGCTGAAGAATGTGTAAAGATGACACACAGCCTGAGGGGAAAGGGTGTGGTGGGGAGAAGAGAAATACTTTGAAGATATTAGTCACACAGACATGCAGAAGATCCTTCATCTCATGAGTGATAACTACTCCAGTGAGAGGTAATTAGCTCTCATATTTAAAGTGGGAAATGCCTAGAGAGAGAGAGAAAATGGTTACTTATTTCCAGACCCTGCCAGCTTCCATATCACTCTCTTGCTGTGTCATGGTCACAGACCTGTACAAAGACAAGAACTATAATTTCTAATCTTCCTGTTCAAGAAATAATTCTATTGATCTCTCCCTCATTTTTTATTTTCCCCCATGATTCAGCAGGTCAAAATTGTCCCAGTTCCAGTAGCTTCCTGTCATTCAGCAAAATGTCCATGAGGTTAAAACGTCTTACAAGTTAATAGGAGGTGAAGAAATTTATTTCAGCACCAAGGAGAGTGCCCTGCTAGTTTCAAATGGTTTTCTCTATTATTCCTGAGGAAAGAAATAAAACTGAAATGTGATTGGACAGAAAGCTGCTAAAAGTCTATTTTAATAAGAAGAAATATTCATTTTTCTGAAATTAAAAACTCCCCAGGGTTTCATACCTGTTCATGATTGCAACAATGCACTCTTTCAGCTTTCAAATATGCAATTCTTTGCCTATTTTTCTAATATTAAAATCATTTTCTGCATGGAATTAGACTGGCTCAATAAAGTCACAAAAGTGTTAAGTTAGCAGTAATTAAAAGCTTCACGCAGCAACTCCTAAATTTTTTCTCGCCATTGTGTTTTCAGAGCTGTGCACAAGGTAAATTGCTCAATACATATTTGAGTCAAGTGAAAAAGAACAAATGAATGACTGCCACCATTAAGTAAAATAGAGGAACTAATGAATGCCTTGTTTGTAATCAAAGTGGCTTTTTGCAACTGGTCTCAAAGATCCTCACATACCACATTGTTCAATCCAAAACTTGAACACATCTTTCCTGAGTCTACATAAGTGTTGCCTCTCCGGATCTTAGAAAAATAATGCCCCAGAACATACCTTTCATCTCCTCTAAGTTTTCCATGTAAAGCATTCTCCTTAGAGGCCTGTAAAGGTTACTAAAATTTTGATCCACTTAATTCTGCTCCTTCGGGGCAACACGGCATTCACCTGTGATTTCCTCAATGACCAAACCAGCCAGCCAACCTGGTTCTGTCCTGTTAGCAGATGGACAGGACACAGGTGCCAGAGGTTCCTCCTCTTTCCCCCTGTCCCCAGGTGGACCATAATTACCATCCCTACTCCCAAAAAACCAGGTAGCCCCTTCCTCTGTGCCAAGGGGAGAAAACAACATACCTCCCTCTCCTGAGAGACCTTTAAGAGTTTAGAGATACCTAAGTCTAGCTGTAAGATAAAGGACAATAATGCAGTCTGCTCTGAGCTGCCACCATAGGCAGACATGGGGTAGCCCTGAAAGACTAGGACCAAGGGCAGAGCCAAAGGTGAAAGAAAATATGAAAAAGTAAAAACACAGTGTTTAAACAGAATTTTCCAACAGCCTGCATATACTGAAGACTTCTCAAGGCTCTGAATCCTTTTCCATTGAATTGTGCAATGGCACATGTATGAGCAAAGTCAAGCCTCCTGGCTCCCAGATAGGTAGCCCAGTTCTTAGTTCCTAGGAAGCTTCAGGGCTTAAAGCGCCACTCTACTTGGACTGTACTATCAGGACCCCAAAATGGGGGGAGCCTCCAGAGAAGGACTGATTACCATTTCAAACTGCATTCTGGTACTTTGTACTCCAGCTCTATTGGCCGATCAATATTTAATGCTTGGAGATTCTGACTCTGCGGGAGTCATGTCAGGGGACCTTGGGAGCCAATCTGCTTGAGCTTCTGAGTGATAATTATTCATGGGCTCCTGCCTCTTGCTCTTTCTCTAGCACGGTCCCACTCTGCAGACTCAGTGCCTTATTCAGTCTTCTCTCTCGCTCTCTGCGCTGCTGTAGCCGGACCTTTTGCCTTCGCCACCGCTCAGCGTCTGCACATCCCTACAATGGCTAAAACAGCAATGGGTAAGGCACCGCGCCTCGTTCTCCGTCGGCTCTACCTGGAGCCCACCTCTCACCTCCACTCTTGAGCTCTGAAAACATTCAGAGACATTTTATAAAGAAAAAGACGTTAATGGTAACACAGGACTAGGAAGGACAGGAGCAGTTCTTGGGGGAGGTGGGAGGGCAGAGAAGAGGTCTATGGAAATCTAAAGCGAAGAACTTCTTTTAAAAGATAGAAGCAGGTAAGTTGCTCTCCTGTGGGTAGGGAATTTATTCTGTTTCCATATTTAAAATTAGGACTCAATCGTGAGGGGAGGAAGCTACCCTTAACTGTTTGCCTTAAATGGGCTTAAGGGACATTTTGGAAAGTGCTTTATAACGACCTTTTTTATTTCTCCTCTAGTTTAAAAAGAAAATAGAAAAGGAGAAAAGGGAAGGTGGGAAAAAAAAAAAAGATTGGAAAGTCAAAGCTGTCCCATCCCGCTGTTTGAAAGATGGGTGGAGACGGGGGGAGGGGATGGAGAGAACGGGGCACATTTTACGATATTGTCTCCTCTGAGAAACCGCTAGTCCTGGGGTGCGGTGCAGGAAGCCAAGACGGCGGGGGAGGGGAGGAGGGGGTAGGACCTCGGCTCCTTTGTTTTAGGGCAAGGGAGGGGAAGGAGAGAGGAAGTCGCGGAGGGCGTGGAGGGCGCGGGTGGGCAGCTGCAGGGGCGGGGAAGCGCGCGGTGGGGAGGGGTGGAGGGACAGCAGCTTAGAAGGCGCTGGGATGGGGTTTCTTTGTGTGCTGACCAGCGGTCCCGGGGGGAGGCACCTGCAGCGCGGGGCGCACAATGCGGACAGCCCCACCCAGTGCGGAACCGCGCAGCCCCGCCCCCCGCCTGGTGCTGCATGTTCATTCGAAAAGGGGTCGGTCGGGTGGGAAGCGCAGCGTGACACCCAGGAGCCCAGCCTGCGGGGACAGCGGCGCCACGCCCCGCGCTCTGCGCTACCGACTCCCCGCCGCGGCTTCCAAGAGAGACCTGACCACTAACCCCGCCCTCCCCACGCTGGCCTCATTGTTCTGCTTTAGTAAGAGAGAGGTGGGAAAAGTGAGTTAACATTTTTCTTTCGAAACCACATTACATAGGGTGTTTAGACATAGACAAAAATAAGGGGTTTTTTGAAGACCTTCGATCGTTTGCGGGAAAAGCTTCTGGAACCTAGACATGTGTATGTATAATAATAGAGATGGCATGAAACCTTAATGCAAAGCAAAAGAGGTCAGTCTTAAGTTGAGCCACACGAAATTTCCGTTTTGTGGGTCAGGCAGTGCCAAATATCGGCTATTTCATAGGCTCAGAGACAGGCTATAGGGACACAAAATGACCGAAAAAGAACTGGATTCAGGGCCTTCATCTGCAAGGGGTCTTGTGCCTTGAGTGCCCATGCTTCCTTCTGGTGCTCAACGGCCCCAGGATGGACAAGAAGGGTGGGGCCTGGGGTCCTGTGGCAGCTGGAAGCACGCCTCCCCTGGGACCTGGCTACAGGATCCGGATACTGGGAAAGCTGCGGAAAGGGCTCTCTCTGCGCGGCTCCGCCCTGCCCCACCCTCCCCTCGGAGCTGGGGAGACCTCAGGCTCCGAGACTGGCTGGGAAGAGGAATATGGGAGGGGCAGTTGAGCTGTATGCAGTCCTGAAACCTCTTTTTTCAGCCCCGCAGTCCACAGCGGCCGGAGTACCCCTTGACGTGTGCAGACCCCCGGCGTAGCTCTCAGCCCTATCGCCGAGCCCCTCCCAGCCAAGCGGGTGACTCGGCAGAAAAGCTGGCTCCAGCCCCACCCGGCCACACAAAGGCGCAGCCACACCCAGGCCTGGCGCGAGACCGCAGAGGTGAGCCCTTCCTAGGCATTCAGGGAGGGCTCTCTCTTCTCGCCCACCCACGGTACACGGAACTCGGGCTTTTTTTCCCCCAGCCCAAACCCACCACCCATCCTCTGTAATCTATGATTTTCTTTGATTTTCCAGAATTGAGACCCCGCGAGGGGCTCATATAAGGGAGACCCTCGCTCCTTTAGCGGGGCGCGGCTCGGCCCCACCCCTCCAATCTGGGGCCCAGAGCCGCCTACCGCTGGCCGGGTGGGGGCGCACATGGCGATTGAGCGCGTGGAGCGCAGCCAGCCCTGCAGAGCCCCGCGCCGCGCCCTGCGCTCCTCTCCCGGAGCTGGGCGCTCGCCCCTGCGGTACAGCCCGGGAGGCTGGTTTCTGCGCAGTGTCCTGAACTACCCTCGCTTTCCACAATTCGCAGTTCACCCGCATGTCCAGAAAGATTCTGAGACAGGGTGGTGGGGGCGATCTCGCTTCGTTTTCTGCACCCCTCTCTGGGTTTCCACTGCGGGCTGGCAGCTGCAAAGTCATCGTCATCATCAGTGTTATCATTTCAAATCATTATTATCATTTGACTCAGTAAGTCTTGTTCTCGTTTGTTCAAAAGGGACGTGGATTTCTCTTCGTTAAGGATTAACCCTTGTTACGTTCACTTTTCTTCATTTAATTGGCCTCATCCCCTTCTCCCCAAAAAATGAAATTTTGTCTCCAGTTTATCATTTTAAGTTATAAAGCAAATACGTTTTTGCTTCCTGTCAGGATTATGTGTGTTCCTGTGACTAGGATATATGTACAGGTGCTTGCTAAGAGCAGGGTTTGTGTGCCAACGATTGCTGGAAAATTCTCTGCAGAGAATTGTTTGTGGCCGCAATGGGTGAGCCTCCACATATATAATTGAGATGTTACGATCTTCAACATAAGATTATATGTATAAATATATTAATATAGGTTATGCACATTTTAAGTTTGTTTCTTCCGAAACTGTTCTTCCAACTGCTGATTCTTGAAACAGCCTCAATTCTACACAGACACATGGATCGTGAAATGGTAGCCGCCATCCCAATAAAAATTCCACCTCAAATATGACAAACGCAAGGATCCTTTCTGGCCATAATTTAACTGCATTTGCAAATCATGAAAAGAACACTACTTCTGCAATATTAAAATAACAGATTTTGAAATTCCAGTTGCAAAAATAATTAATTCATTACCAGGGAGAGTGTTTTTTCCTGGTTCATTAAACAATTATGTATTCAGCATGATTGTAAGAGGTGCATATAATATTCCCCACTATCTTTTCAAATGAAGTGGGTACCTTCTGAATGGATATATAAATAACTAGAAAAGGAAAGCTGAGGATTTGGTCAGGATTTCAGAATAAAACTGAAAGAAACGGCAGTGGTTTATCAATTAATCTCATGTATTTAGTCTATACCAGGTGAGTAAGCTGAGCCTGCAGTAAACACTCTCTGACCCTGTGGAGCACTTTGCAGGTAGCTAGAATGAGAGGATAAATTAATAGACCTGGTGGTGTTTGTCTGTGCAGGTTAAAATTCTCTGAGAGAAAGCATCTTTGAAAATGATAGTTAAGATTGGACAATTTGTGCTATTAAAATCTAGAACTTTAGTCATAATTCACAATGTTTTTTTTACAATAATATGATTTAGAGATTCGTAGTAAATTCTGTTCTAAAAGAGAAATGAGGGTTTTTGTTGTTAGAGCTATTAACCTCGTTAATATTTTTAGTGGTTTTATTTGTTGCATTGAAAGCAGCTTTAATTACTTTTGGTTTTTAATTTTCAAATTATTAATGGATAGATTGTGGAATAAGTATTTGATCATTTGGCACAATATGGCTTCCATCAAATAGCTCATTCTCAGTGATAAAAATGCTGCAAGAGGCTACATTTTACTCAGATTCAGGAAATGTCCTTTTGGAGTGCCATAAGGCTGATTCATATAATAAAATACTTTTCCTCGCTGTAATTTAGGATCAAGTAGTTACTTAGTTCTGTGAATACCTAGCAGTCGCTATCAAACAGAATTTTAAAGTTAACTCTGTGCAACTAACAATGAAATGGAAGATGAATCGATTACATATTGAATGGAAGATTTTGTCATTGATAAATTCCAACCATCTTTAGGAAAATCCCTGATTTATCAATCACCATTATTTTTTACTTTAACTGAATGTGACTGATGTATGCTTAGGCCACCTTGGTAGCGCATTGCTCACAGGAGGCTGAAGGAAGCTGGCCTCAGAGCAGGAGGAAGCTCACAGCACAAACCTAGGCCTGGGCGTGGCCACCCGGAGCTGCTGATAGCTAAGCCCAACTCACACCAGTTTCTTTTTTGGTAGTGGGAAGAAAAACACATATTATCCTGTTGTCACAAGATCTGTGACCTTATATGAAAAATGCAAGAAATTTTTCATTAAAAAAAAAATACTGAATTAGCCAGTGACCTAGATGTTTTCAGAACCTAGACTGGTTCTTTCTGTCAATTGGAAAACCTCGGTGTCTACATTAGCTTTTCACCACACTAGAGGGCAATGATGTTCTCCAAAGAAGTAGATGATTGATGTAAACCTAGTTCCAAATATTAACTCTTTAATAAAATCTTTTCTTTTACCAAAAACATTCAAGTGTTTATTCAATAAGCTGATGCCATACTTTACCCTAATGTATGAAAAGAGCTTGTGCAACTTTCAAGGAGAAAGGATGAAATGAGTGGCCATAATCTGAAAGTAGATACACGCCCTTGTTAATTATTCCCTGATGATTTTACTTCCCACTTTTATTACATTGTTATTATAATACCATTTATGTTACTTTGGGGATTTTGTAGTGGATAAAAAGTAGGAAAACGTCAATAGTAATAGCAAAATTATTTAGCAGCAGAATATTTTAATGCTTAAAAATAAAAGGATAATTAAAGAAAATCGTTGCTTGCTTCATCGATTTGAAATGTGCCTCGTGTTCAGAGCACATCTGAATATTGGAATCTCCACCTGCAGGGAACATGCAGGTTAGTGAGGAAAACAGGCAGGTATGTGATACTGAGGAGGTGTACCAAAAACTGACTGCTATTATTTTTCTCATCTTCTAAGTCTGTTTTTCTTTTCCATTTAAAGGTACATTTTTAAATCAAATCCAATGTGATTTCAATCTAATTTTATCAGATTTTAACAATTATTGAGTATCTCCTTGTAGTAGTTTTCTGTTTATTATAAAATCAATGTTAATTTTAATGAAGAAGAAATATATAAATATAAACTACTTTGGGTATCATCAAAAGTGGGCTTTTTTAATGTATGCATTGATAGAATTATTTTTCTATTATATTTTATGTAACTCTAATCCATCTGTAAAATAGTATTGTCACACTACTGTGTTCCTCAAACTTTGATGTGCATGTGAATTACCTTCAATTTGGATTAAAATGCAAATTGTGATTCAATAGATCTGGCTTGAGGCAGACATTCTGTCTTCCTAACAAACTCCCAGATGATGCTGATTCTGACCACCAAACACATCAGCTTTAGGGATATAAAGTTGTAATATACAGATACCCCTCTTAGTAAGCTCTGGTCTTATGTCTTAACATTTTTAAATCCATGGCAATCTTTACAAAATATTTCATTTCTGAACTCATATACCTAGGGATTTTATTACTCTGGGGATTATGTGTTCTGCATCATCACTCTCTCTTAATTGGATTTTTAAAATTATATTTATATTGCAGGATTAAGCAGAAGACCTTCAAGAGAAATGTAGAAAATAAGAATTTGGCTCTCTGTGTGATTGTGTGTGTGTGTGTGTGTGTGTGTGTGTGTGTGTGTGTGTGAGAGAGAGAGAGAGAGAGAGAGAGAGAGAAAGAAAGAGAGATTCTGCCTAAGAAGAAATGAATGTGAATTGTGAATGCAGCTTGTGGCACAGCTGACAAGGATAATAAATCAATAATGCAAGCGTACTATTATTTGAAAACAGTGTGAAGAACAAAAAGTTCAACCCAGAAACTTTAATATGTGAGATAATGTGCAATTTGTGACCTCATTTATCATACAACTAATCCACCACAAATATTCAACATACTGAAGAAGTTTAAACAAAAGACTGCTGTCTCAATATATCCTACATTTATTATCTACCAAATTATTCTAAGAGTATTTCTTCCTGAATACCATGTGAGAAAATTCTTAAGAATTTATTGAGTATAACTGTCTATTTGAAAAGAGTATGAGTGTTTTCTTGTACTGACTTAAGCCAACAAAGTACCTTCATTATTCAATTCTAACTTTCTAAGAAAGTCAACCCACAGATAAAAAAAGGGATCTTCAAGGAATAGCATCAAAGACATAATTAGTCAGGTCTCCCATGCAAAGATTGGCAGCTATTGACCATGCAGCCATTACCGCTCTTCTAGAAGTGTTATGCTGCAAAACAATACAATACACAAAATGTCTCAAATTAAAAATGGAGCATTTCCCCTATAAGGCACTAAAAACAAGATCCCAGATAAAACTAGCTTCAGAGTTTGCAGAATATACTGTTACTCAACATTAAGTTGGATTAAGTCTGAAAGTTAGCCATTCAGTTGCTGTTAATATTTCATTTCAGGGTCTCTCAGAAGCTGCGAAACTTTTCATTTTTGGAATTTCTTGTACATTGAAGGAAAGGAAAACACACTAAGACAGCATTACAAAAGTAATTCATGTTTTAAATGTTTAACTCTGGCAGTCAGATATGGTTCTCTATATAACCCCATTTGGAGATAAGAAAAATCTAAACTAGAGGGCCTCCAGCTCTTCCTAACTAGTCCTTTACACAACAATTTTCCTCCAATGGTGATTTCTTTCAAGAGTTTTTCTGATGTATTCATAAATTCCAGATTCTCTATGGGAAGTAACTGTTATTGATTGATTTAACCCTTGTATAGCACATATAACATGCAAGGCATTGTTCTAAGAACAAAGTTATAAGAACTTTCCACATATTAACTTGGCAATAATCCTAAGAAGTAGGTTCTATTGCAGATAAGGAAACTGAGGCAGGGAAAGTTGAAGTATCTTACTCAAGGTCACACAGTTAGTCAGATCCAGAATCTGAGCCCAGGCCATGTGGCTTTGGAATCTGTGTTTTACCAATTCCTGCTAGTCTCATATCTGTTCCATGTTAGAGGTGCTCCCACTGTGGAGGTCACACCTGTGATACCACCATTTCATTTAACCAGACCTGAGATGGTCTTCTCCTTTCTGATCACAGACTCACCTTGAAGAGAAAATACTTCCAAATTGATGACTAGTTTTAATAGCTTACCTGGGGCTTATTCAAATAATTGCCATGATTTCGGCTTTGGGAGAAAGAGAGCTATGAGGCCTTGTGGGTTGTAACGTATGAGACATGTGGGACTCTGCAGGCTCGGCACAGCATCAACTTCTGGTGTGAACACACTTTGATGACCAATTCCAGAAATAACATTGACTTAATCTCATCAGTCCCATCATGGTTAGCACATTTCAAAATGACTCCTTAACTACTTCCATAGACTGGAGATATTTGGTTTTAAAATTTTGTTGAATGAAATAAATGTACACATCCACATTTAATATAACTATTAGATATTATGTCAAGATTGTCTTCATCTTATTACCTCCAAAGCAGGCAGGCAGGCAGGCAGGAGAGAACTGTAGGAAGGTTCTGAGTCCCTTGTGAAACACTTTTAATTATCTTTTAATAAAGGAATCAGGCCCTGTCATTTGTCAAGGAGACATTTGTAGTAGTAAAACCTGTGTTTATAATAACCATTTTTATTAGTCATGATTAAAGACAACATTTTGTATACATTAGTTCTCACAAAACACTTTTATGTGAATGTAAAGGTTAATTAATGCATTTCAGCAATCATTTTCCTAGTCATCTGGAAATATAGCTTCTCTAGGAATTGTACTTAGAGAAGAAGCCACATATCATACTATAAGATCATAACAAAAATATTTTAAGTTTTTTCTCGCTTGTTGACCTCCAGAGTAAAATATTTAATACTCTGGAAAATTATAGGTTTTAAAATTTATTTTATGGCAAGAAATAGATAATTACAGTTCTCATAGAGCACATTAAAAATAATCTATTTTTAGAGAGCAAGAATATTGCCTAGGACTGAATTTTTTTTTTTTTACAAAGATTGTAAAGCAACGTCTGCAGGAGTGCCCATTTAGCAGCTATTCTTCTGGAATAATTGTATTTTGAAAGTTGGAGTTTGTACATTATCCATTAGTACAAGTATCTAACATAACAATAGATCATCAGGATAATGAATCTGTCCGTCTTTTAGTTGTATGTCTTTATATCAGAATAAAGAGAATTGAATGAAATTCATCTAAACCTAGTCCCACAAATACTTTTACAAGAGAGCATGTTAAAGTGTAAATTAAATTTTTATTAGCATTCTACTCTGTCTTTTGGAAGATTTTTTTCCCTATGAAATGCAGCCATAAAGTTTACCTTCCATTAACGAAGCTGCTCACAGTAAACCTATTATAATAACAGTTTTCCAGTTTGGGATTCCTAATGAGTAGCAACCTAACTCACATGAAACAACCCCAACTTATAATATATTGACTGTTACAAAACTGAGACCAGAAAATCCCATCATGACGGTACTGTTATCATTTCCAGACTCTCAGGGGAAGAATATCAATCATCTCAGGCACTGTTAGGGTAAATTTATTTCAGCCTCCCTGGGAACCCTGCTTCAGAACATAATTATTTTTACTACTGCAGAGTTCTTTTTTATTTCTAACACAAATATCTATTGCTATTATTTAAGTCTTAACAGCCTTATCTGAGAAATTCCAGTAATAATTGTTCAAACACATGAAAAATTACCAAAGTTGTTCTCATCTTTTGATGATGTATTACATGATCCTGCACTCTTGTCACTTTAAAAATTATTTTTTCATTCTACTTCTGATAGTTTTTTCATATATAGTTTTTAAAAATGAGCAGGCGAGCATAAAAGACTAAAAAATGTTCAAAAGAAAAATTAGATCACATGATCTGTCTATTTGGGACCTTGTCATGTTTAGAAAACATTCACCTGCTTCATCCTTTTTAATCTTCATATAATCCCTCTGAGATGGGCATAGTATACAAGCTGTCTTATTCAAAGATTGGTAAATTTAAGCTCAAAGAATTTATTCAGTGGCAAGCTTCAGAAGTAGGCTCGAAACACAGGTCTAATATATAACATGATATACGTATTACATATAATAAAATTGTGTCTATTATTTACCTATTAAACATTTATGTGTAATATATAAATATGTTATATCATGTATGTGCCTATTTCATATATATATATGCATATTCACACAAAATAAGGTTTAGCATTCCCTCCGCTGATCTGTAATATAATATGCACAGTGAGAAAAACTACACACTAGGCATATTCGTCTTCAGTTTAAAGTCATTGATCATTAATGTCACTAACTAAATTAAAATAGATTTGAACTCCAACTTTGTTCAGAAACCTGTGCTAGGTATCATGAGAACAAAAATAAAAATGTTCCTTACCCTTGTTGATTTAGTCTTTTGGAGAAAAAAAATGGTCTTGTACATATCAAAAAAGTTGAATAGTAATAATGGTAACTTAGAACTATAAATGGAACTCGCCGTTTTACTATTTCACCATTTTAACAATTTTATTATACTGCCCTGCAATATTACAAGATAATACATAATGATACACTAGTAACATCAACTAGGAAATACTAAGATCCACCAAAAGGCTGAAAAATTTAAATACTTAATGAATCCATCAACCAATCTGTCCAGAGAATTCTTTAATTAAAATGCTTCCCAAATTTTACTGACAATCATCAGCATTTGAAGGGCTAGAACCCACCCCCAGAGGTTCTCATTCTGTGAGTCTGAATCAGGTCCCATGGGTTTGCATTTCTAACAAGCTCCCAGGTGGTGCTGATGAGGCTGATCCAGAACCACACTTGGAGCAAACCTAAAACAGCAGTGACCTGTAGGGTTCCCAAGCAGCAGGCCAGGACAGCATGTGAGTAACCTCCCCTGTGGAGCTCTGCAACAAGGCGTCAAGAGGTCAGAGCCTAAGTCCCCAACAGCTCTGCCCTCTGCACCAGCACTGCTGGTGCTACGTAGAAGGAAGAGCACAGAAGGGATTCTGAGTTTTAGTCTTTATTCTGGCTGACTCATCTTGGTCAGGTCAATTTTCTTCTCTGTTCTTCTAATTCAGCATCTGTAAAAGAGCCATGTGAACTGCTCTGTCCCTAACAGAATGTCTTTGTCAGACTCAAGGAAACAAACGTGAAAAATGATTAGTGTATGTCAAATAGTATATAAATGCAAGGAGTTGAGTTTTCAAATTATCATAAAATATAATATAAATACCTATGTGCATGCCTTTAGAATTAGTGAAGAGGGAACAAGAAGCACAATCAGAAACTGAGTCATCTGCTGTTTGAAAAATACTTTCTAAGTAATGAAAGTGAAATAAAATGTTAATTGAGTCCCTCTGACAACAGCATCAGACATTTTGCAGTTCTTGTGATTTTAACCCACCTGGCCAGCCCTTCTCCCCGCTTAAAGAAGAGCCTTCTTCTTCTTAAATGAAGGTTGGCTCAGAAGAAGAAATCAACTCACCCAGCATTTTATTACAGTCAGTCCACACCCAACTTTTCCCCAACTCAATCTGCTTTAAGGAAAGGATGGTAGGTGGTGGCCCAAGATGGCAGGCATCAAGCTTAGAGAATCTCTGGAAATGGGTACCTTCAGCAAGCACCCCAAAAAGTGAGAGGTCTGATAAGCCAGAGATAAAACTCAGTACTCAGTTTGCTTCTGGTTCATATCTACCCTTTGCTGGCACCACCTTGACACACTCTACACTCTGAGTCTGCCTTCCTGAGATGGTGCAAGCCCTGCTTACACAAAGCAGCCCATGTCCAAAAGTGTCAAAGCTTGGTTTAAAGCTGCCTTTCAAAAGTTAAAAAAGAAGCATAAATCCCTGTGCAATTAAAATAAAAAATCAGCTTGTCTGGGAACTCAAAAGAATGTGAAATCCTATGAATATTAAAAAGCAGTACCACAAGTTCCCCCAAAAAATGCTTAGGTCACTAACTGTTCCTGTTGCAGGTAAGAGAGGGCTCTCATGGATTAGAGGTGGGTGTGGGTATCCAGTGGACATGGATTTGAACCATGCTCCACTACTCACTGAGAATTCTTAAGCAAATGTATTAATCATTTTTATAATACAATTTTCTCAGTTATGAAATGGGAAAGTGATACCTAAATCACATGATTGTTATGGGTATTAAGTAAGGAATTGATTGCTAAGCATTTGGTAATCAAAAATATTAATCCCCTTCCCTGACTCCTTAGATGAATGATGAAAATACTAAACAAAAATTTAAAGTAAACATCTCAATTCTTATACTTCGTTAATTTCTACAGGTATTACAAATCTACTAGAAATTACTTGGAATTGAGGAAATTATTACTGCTCAATAATTCTTTGTGGTAGAGGGAGAGACAGTATCATATTTATGAGACAGCAGCCAATATAATATCTCCAAGGAAAAATCCCTTCTGCGTAATGCCAGAATTTAATAGTTAAGCATTTTATGTGGGTCATAGCACAACAAACAAGATGGATAATTAAAATAACAGTATATTTTTCTTGCATATATTTCTCATCTCATGTTTCCCTATCATATTTTATATCTCATCCTACTTCAAATACATATATACCTTCAATAAAACTGAGCCGTCTTGCTTACCCAGGAAGGTTCATCATTCAGTAGGAACAAAAGATGACTTTAGAAGCATTAAAGCATAAAAGACTACACTGGGGTCTCTTGAATGCAGGCAAAAGAAAATTATATCACACACACACACACACACATGCATGCGTGCGTGCATGCACGCACACACACACACACAGCCTCTTGTTCTTTCTTAACATCTTATCAACCCATCAGTTTCACTCCTTCCCCACATCACCTGACTGGGCACAATATCTCATTGCCACCTCCCAGTCTCCTCCCTGCCTGGCACCCTCCTGCTCTCCTGCTTCCACTTTCAACCCCCTTCCTTCAGCTAGATCTTTTCTTTCAGGGATTCTCCAGTTACTTTCTTATCTGGATCAATTTAGTCTTTCTTCTCTCCACCCATTAGAGGATGAACATGACAAGGACACTCGAGTCAAAAAATACAAACAGAATATTCCTTAGAAAAGTGTGGTGAGGAAAAAGATATGGATCCTTAGAATTTAGCTCTATTCTCTCAGTCATACATGAAAGCTACACCTTTATAATCAATAGTATTTCAGGTACAAATCAATAATCTGTTATTGCTATTTTTTAAATCTATAAGGTGTCAGTAAAATGTAATTACTCGAGTAACAAAGATATCTCGTAAAATCAAATTAATATTCATCCAGCATCTGAGTTTACAAAGGTTTAAGGGAGGATAACTACCAATACCAAAGCATTTTAAGCATTTTGTTTTGCCTCCAAAATATCAAATCATGTAAATGTATGGTACATAAACTAGGAATTATATTTACGACATAGCTACAGACATATTAAGAGAAATATGTGCTTATTTTTACAAGTATAGTATAGTTCTTTTCATATCAGATGCTGTTGATGATAATCTGCACATAAAAATACTCAATATTTTTTCACATTTATAAGCCAAAAAATACAGATAATAAAATATGCTTCTACTTTCTCATAAACATGGAATAGCAACAAAGGAGGAGTTCTATATGAAAGCACTATTACAATTTAAACTCTCACAAGGTCATAATGTATTGTACTGAGCAGGAACGTTCAGCTTCAAAAAAAATGTAGACATTTCCCTTACTTATTTAAAAAAAAAAAATCTAATGAGGATCTAGAATGCCGAGCCAAAGCATAAAGGTGGAGATAAAAGAACTGCATGTCTTCTGAACCAAAGCCTTGGTTGATGATTTAAAAAAAAAAAAAAGGTTTTGTGGTAGAACAAATAAAGATAAATGAAATTCAGTATTTAGGATGAAACCTTTGTCTAACTTCAGTAACAACATTGAAGAAATATTGAATTAAGCCACTTTGAAGAATCCGATTCCATTTGTTGAAATTTTTCTGAGAATGAATTTTTTTAAAAGACAGTGTACACAGTTACAGTGTGTATTGATTATGGATTGTGGCAAGCTATATTACAACTTACCCAAGACGAGAAATAAGGAAAAAAGCCACTTGAAAAGAATACTGGACTTTGTATTCAGCTTGCATAGCAGAAAAGAATAAAAACCTGTCCATTTAAAAACATTGCAAAATCACTCCTACAAATACCAAAGGGCCATGAAGTTATTCTATACAGGAAATTATGCATTTTACCCCTTTTGATAAATTTTTGAAGTGAACTATGAATACATAGGGTGAGGATAGCCAGCTAAGAAGTCAAAGAAGATTTCTCAGATTTGCTGTTTGGAAGGATCATGGTCTCCACAAAACTAACAATAGCAGGCTTTCCAAGTCAACCTTGAATCCAGCTTTCCTTGATCTTTTCTTCTTGTGCACTCTCACAAGTTTACTATCTAACAATGAATTTGGCAATTAGCCACATATCATCTTGTAGCAATATTTGTTACCTTTTCCCTTATTATTTATCCTTCAACTACTCTGCTTGAGCCACCTACAAGTCACATGTCCCATGCACTTTTTCCCATTTAATTTTTATAGCACTTTGAGACATGTTTCATTATTCCTACTTGACAGGAAAGAAATACGGAGCCATGGAAAGTTGAATGACTTGTTCCTGATCACAAATGTTGGCCAGGGAAGAGCCAAGTTTCAAATCTAGTGCTCTCTCCACTGCACTTCAGATTCCTCAATTTGAACTATTTTTTATTTTTTGCACTGTAGACTTTTTTTTTTCTCTTGTACCCAACTATGCTGATGACTTCTTTTAGGTTAGAAACTTGTTTCACTTACTTTGTCTGTCTTTGGATCACTGCAGTATTGGCCAACATGTATTGGGTACTTACTGGGTCAAGTACTGTGACTGTGCCAAATATCTTATAGGAGGATTATCATCTTCATTTTTACAGGTGATAAAGAAAAGGAGGTAAAGTCACACACAGCCAACAACAGTGGCAGCACCAGGATTTGCAACAAATCAGTCTGACCCAAGTTGACTTTATTAACCACTGTACATGCGGTCTTCTTAGACATAGTAAAAGCCCTAATTGTGTTTGGTGATTTGATTTTTTATGATGGAATAAGTAAGAGAAGCAGGGAGAATTATAAGAAATAAGGCTCCACAACACTTGGCTATAGCAATGCCCCTTAAAACTTTAAAAGGCCACCCAAAGAATAAAGATCAATTTGGAGAAATTAATGCTTATTAGCAATGTCTTGTATCAGTACAGCACTTCAGTTTCTCAATACATTACCGAACTCAGTCCTTACAACAATATCCTATCCCCATTTTGTGGATAAATAAACTCATGTTCAGAAGGTTGAATAAATTACCTAAGGTTGAATAGTTCCAGACCTAGAGCTCGAATCTTCAATTTCTCATATTCTTCCCCTTACCCTGGGATAACTAACATTCACTCACTAGTATTGGAGCTAAAATAAGCAAGAGAACACATAAATGAATACAAAGGAAACATTCACCTGCTTCTCTTTCTTCTTACATAGAGAAGGCTGATTATCTGCTGTCGTGAAGTTTGCCTTTTGAAGGATAGAAATGAGAAGACTTTCCTAAATTTTGTCTCTACAGCAAGAAATTACAGTGGTACCACCAAGTAGTGCCATTTTCAAACTATCAGTGCAGCTATGTGGTAAGGGCCACGAAAGAGAAAAGACCTCTTCAAAGTGCACAGAAATACCAGTTTGTAGCATAATATAAAGAAATTTAGTGCAGAGGAGAGTTGACCTCAATCTGGCTCCAACATCTTGGCTCTTAACCTCTACCCTATACTTCTTCTTCATGGGGAAGCCAACTGGGCCACTGGAAGATTCAGTAGCTACCATTTGCACCTGACGGACAGCCCCTCCCTGCTTAGCAGTCAGTGAATTTGCATTTATGGAACACCTGCTAACTGCAACACATAATACAGCAAACGTTAAAGGAGATGCCTTCCATTGCCCTCAAGAAACTTAAGTATAGTTGCAAAGAAGTGATTAGCAGAAAACAAAGCCATAGAAGAGTAAGGGCTTAGGTCTGTGAAACAAGCCTGGAAAATAAACTTGTTCTCGGAAAAAAAAAAAAAAAGAAGAAGAAAGAAAAGAAAAGAAACTCCAAGGCCCTTGTGATGGAAACCACTAAGTTTGCTTCACTTCTGTGTTTAGGAAGATACAAATCCAGTCTTAATAATCTCAGGGCCACAACCACTAGAGACATTTAGGAATTGTCACCACATTCTAGTCTATATATCCTCAGCCTGGCTCTTCCTATTATTATTTGGCAAAATATTTGAAGATATGAGCAATGTTTAAAACCATGAATCCCACTTTTTTTACAAGTAATATTTAAGCTGAGCAAACCAGAGAAAATAGGACACAAAGGAGAGCCAACGTTCTGCCTTTATGTATTATGTATTCCCAAGTTGTGAGTTTGGTTTATCAGCAATTTATCATGCCAAATTCCAAGTTATATTTATCTATGCAGATCAAACACTTCATTCTATTTTTGCCTTCATTTTTTATTGGGTACGTTTATGACCAAGTCATATGGTATTTTCTGTGACAGATAAAATACACAGGTTATTCCAATGAGACTCAGCCAGTCATGTCAACATGTAGTCCTTCTCATGTCTTAAGAATGAGTCTCAGGAATTCAAAGGGAGTTCCAGGTGGCATCCAAAAAGTTTATACTTTATGCTTCCCTTATTCTGCCTAACAGTAGAAAATGACTATTTGAAGCCAAAAATAGATCTTGCACATAGTATGTAGAAGAGTAGAAATTGTCCTGATAGTTTAACAATTTGAAATTCAAGACATTAATTGCTTTACGGAGCATTTGTCACATCACATATAATATTTTATACCTATCATATAGATAGTTGTTATGAAATACAAAGAAATTATTCATTCTGTCTAACCGAGACTTTGTATCCTTGACCAATATCCATTCTCCCACCTCCACTCTAGCCCCCGGAAACCACCATTCTACTCTCTACTTCTATGAGTTCTACTTTTAGTGAGAGCATACAGTATTTGTCTTTCTGTTTCTGGCTTATTTCACTTGACACAATGTCCTTTAGGCCTATCCATGTTGTCACAAATGACAGAATTTCTTTCTTCAGGCTGAATAGTATTCCATTGTGTATATGTAGCATATTTTCTTTATTAACTCATCTGTTAGTGGACACTCAGATTGATTCCATATCTTGGCTCTAATGAATAATGATGTAGTGAACATAGGAGTGCAGATATCTTTTTGATATACTGATTCTACTTTTTTTGGATACATACCCAGTAGTGGGACTACTGGATCATCTAGAAGTTCTACTTTTTTATTTTTATTTTTTAATTTTTTGAGACAGAGCCTTGTTCTCTCACCCAGGCTGGAGGGCAGTGGCACCATCTCGGCTCACGGCACCATCTGCCTTCTGGGTTCAAGTGATTTTCCTGTCTCAGCCTCTTGAGTAGCTGGGATTACAGGCATGTGCCACCATGTCTGGCTAATTTTTGTATTTTTAGTACAGACAGGGTTTCAACACATTGGTTAGGCTGGTCTTGAACTCCTGACCTCAAGTGATCCATCCACCTCAGCCTCCCAAAGTGCTGGGGTTACAGGCATGAGCCAATGCGCCTGGCCTAGTAGTTCTCTTTTTAATTTTTTGAGACGCCTCCATACCCCTTTCCATAATGACTCTACGAGTTTACATTCCACCAGCAGTGCACAAGGATTCTTTTTTCCACATTCTGGCTAACCAATCTCCTGTCTTTTTGAGAATAGACATTTCAACAGGTGTGAGATGATATCTAATTGTGGTTTTGATTTGTATTTCCCTGATGATTAGTGATCTTGTGCCTTTTTTCATATAACTACTGGTCATTTATATGTCTTCCTTTGAGGACTGTGTATTCAGGAGAAAATAACCACTTCTTAGAGGAGCTTTTATTTCACAGTATCCAGAAAAAAAAAAAAAGAAAATTTATCGTAGACTAAGTTGTCTTTTATATTTTGACCCTGTTTGTGACATAAACTGCATGACACAAAAGTGACTGGAATGCAAAGGCTTCAGAAGGATTACTTACTTGCATTGCATATTGCTTAGGTTCTTTGCAGAAAATTATACTAATTATCAAGGATATGATTTGATAAAACCAATTTCAGAAAATGAGTCTACATTGCAAAGCTTGAGGAAGTAACATTTGAGTTCCAAAACAAAAAAGCAATTTTCAGTTTAATATCTCGGTTAACCCGAAATATTTCTTTCACCCTATTTAGCTGCCTCTAAGATGGATGTTGAAGATAATTACACTGTGGAAACAACAGTACGATGCTTCACATTCATCTCACAGGCTTTGTTATTCTCACATACTGCCAGAGCTACTCCAAAACAAAATCACTGTAACCTTTTGTGTAACATCAGGTAGTTTTAATCCTTGACACTATTATTTTCTATTTATATACAGTAGATTTTTTATTTTGGCAGAGAGCTCTTTCAGGAGACTCTCTTGGCTGCTGGGTTCTCCTGACCACCATGAACTTCAGGAAGTGCATGCTATTGCAGCAGACTGAACTACAGAATCAGAATCTGGGGACTGCTGTAGCCCTGTATGCCATCTGGACTAGATTCTGGATATATCATTGGCATTTTGGGAACCTGTCAAGGGTGCATACAGAAAGCAGATTGGAAAGCACCTTCTTGGAATGTCTCTCCAATGCTTTCTAATCACAGAGTTTAACATCGTAACACTTGGCAAAGAAGAAATATTTAAAGGTCCCAGATCGTTTATGAAGATAATCAGGAGTGAGTTTGGAGTGGCTAACTTGAATTTGGATAACTGGGGTATAATAAAATATATTTATTTATTTTTGCTGGTGTACATTTTGAGTTTTCTGAATGTTACTCTTGTGAATATGTCTCCTAATGCAAATATTTAAGAGATTCTCTTTTCTGACAGTATCTACTTATAGGTGGAATGTCTGAGTTGTAAAATTTGTGCATCTTCAATTTTATGAGCAATGCCAAAGTGTTTCAAAGTGATTTTATTTATTTATATTTCCACTGGGAAAGTAATCATGTTACACAAAATAATAGACACGTAAATGACTGTGGAATGTTAAATACAAATAACTCAGTTTTATTAGAATCCAAGGCATTTGTGGGAGAAACAATCCATACTTCAAGCACCAAATATATCGCATAAGTCTTGGAAGACATCAAGAGGAATGCAACTACTGTCTTGTAGCTTATCAAAAGCCCATAATAAGGTTAAGCAGGACAGGGATATGGGCACATTTGCATTTCAAAAGCATGCTGGCCTACATAGACTAGAAGGTCATCAACCCAGCAAGAAATCAGAACTAATTTTTTTTTTTTTTTTTTTTTTGAGACTGGGTCTCACTCTGTTACCCAGGCTTGAGTCAGTGGTGCAATACTAACTCAATGCAATCTCTACCTCCTGGGCTCAGGTGATCTCCAGCCTCAGACTCCCAAGTAGCTCAGATTACAGGCATGTACTACCATGACTGGTTATTATTTGTATGTTTGTAGAGGAGTTTCACCATGTTGTCCAGGCTGGTCTTAAACTCCTTGGCTCAAGCAATCAGCCCACCTTGGTCTCCCAAAGTGCTGGAATTTAAGGCATGAGCTACCATGCCAGGTCCCAAAATCTTTTCTCATGACAACCATTGTCATGTAAACTTTGTCATCAGAAAAGATAAGACTACACTCATCCTTTGGATTTCAGGTTAGGTTTTCTCTCTTCTAGGAAGACTTCCAACATGACTGTTCTTTCCCTTGTATCCCCTTCTAGGCCATAAGCTTTTTAGGGACTGAGTCTTGTTTTTTGTTTTAATTTTGGCTCCAGTCCCCTCCAGTATGGAGAGTCTGTAGCAGACATAAATTTTGTGAAAAATCAGAGTAGCATGCATATGAGACTGTCTGAGCCATTCCATGCTTTGAAAACAAGAGCTGCACTCCACAATAGGATTTCTGCAATGCCTTTGTTGCAGGGTTACACAGAGCATGTTAACAGGCTTTTTGTGGTGTCATTGATGGAGAGTTGGACAGTATTGTAGATTTCAGACAAGGTGAATATTAGTATTTGAGAAATGAATCAAATACTTGAAAGGTTTGTCAACCTTCAATCAATTCTGCAAGCATGCAATAAGCACCTCCCCAAAATATTGTATGTAATTCAGTGGCTGAAGAACATACTTTGACACCATATTTAATGTCACTGTCAGTCACAAGAGATAGTGCAGTAATAGGAACACAGCTTTGAAAGGAAGATTGCCTGCACTCAGGTCCTACTTCTCCCTCTTACTTAAACTACTGGCAGGTTATTAAACCTTTGTGTTCTTAAGTTTCTTAATGTTTAAATGAGTAAAAATATTATTTATTTCACGGAGTTGCTGTAAGAATTAAATAAGCTATAACATGTAAAACACTTAGAACAATATTTAGCACATAATTAGTAATCAATAAATGTCTGATGTTTTCATTAGAATGACAGAGTATTGTTTAGTTAGCTAATGAAATACCACTTTTTCTTGCTTGCCTTTTGTGCATGTTGACACAGTTGTAGTATAATAAATAATAACTTTTGCAGTTTCCAGGACTAAAATTTGGAACTATTGCTCATTATTTTATATGCATCTCATAAGTTGCTTATTGTTTATTTCTGTCTGATACAGAGCATTCTACATAACTTAGCATTGAATTTTTACTGAAAAATGAGACTAATAGAAATCCTTTTCTTTCTATACTTAAGTAGATAATATGCAACGTTTTAAGAAGTGTTTGAAGCAGTTTTCAAAGAATAACATTTTTGGGAATGTCTTCATTTATGTATCTATGACTACCTTGTTTCTTTTATTGTTGTTGTTGTTGAGCTGGAGTTTCACTTTTGTTCCCCAGGCTGGAGTGCAATGATGCCGTTTTGGCTCGCTGCAACCTCCACCTCCTGGGTTCAAGTGATTCTCCTGTCTCAGCCTCCCAAGCAGATGGGATTACAGGCATCTGCCACCACACCCGGCTAACTTTTGTATTTTTAGTAGAGATGCAGTTTCACCTTTTTGACCAGGCTGGTCTCAAACTCCTGACCCGAGGTGATCCACCTGTCTCGGCCTCCCAAAATGTTGGAATTACAGGTGTGAGCCACCGTACCCAGCCCGATTACCTTTTCAAAGGTATATATATTTTTTAAGATATAATTTTTAAGCATAGTGGTGCTCAAATGACACTTTAGGAAACATACTAATTTACAATGCCATAAATTGGTTGAAAAGACAGCCACTTCATCTCTTTCTAGAATATGCTGGCTTTTATAAATTTTATAATTTTTTAATGTTTTTAGTATTTAAATGGTGACTTTTATTTAGATTTACACTTTTTTAATTTCTAGAAAGGTTAGACAATTTTAAGTTTATAAAAAAGACCTAAATCGCCAAACATTAATTTATTAGTACAACTATGTATAAACATTGATAATTTATTTAATCAAATAGCAACAAAATGTGTACCTATGGCAAGCCTGTTAAAAATAATTTTCATTCACTGTTTATTAAATATAATTATACATATAATTGTGCAAATGATTTTCATATAATTTTAAAAATATGAATACATAAATTGTTATAGTTATGTACATATACATGTAAAGCATCTGGTTTAAAATTATTCAAAAAGGTGTATGAATCAATAAACAGATTTTTTTTGTAAAGCAATCATTAAAAATAGTCAAAAAATACTGAAAATAAGAAAAAAAATAGGCTGATACAATGAATTCCACCAATCAATATATATACAATTATTTGAAAAACAGCTGATTTGGTACACAATTCCTTGGTACACTTTTCTTAAAATGGGAGAGTTACACAATAAACATGTGTTGGTTATTCCAGTGAATATTTTATTTTTGGACATATTCAGATAAATAATGGCTAGGCACTTAATAAGCAATTATAAGTTTAAACCACAGAATAAGAAACAAATTTTTAACAGTTACCATGTGATACATAAAAACATATTTAATGAAATAATTGTGTTATTTAACTCTTTGTTTGTTTTGTTTTTGAGATCAGGTTTCACTGTCGTCTCCCAGGCTGGATTGCAATGGTGCAACCTTGGCTCACTGCAACCTCCACCACCCAGGTTCAAGTGATTCTCCTGTCTCAGCCTCCTCTAAATGGCTGGGATTACAGGTGCCTGCCACCATGCGTGGCTAATTTTTGTATTTTTAGTAGAGACAGGGTTTCACCATGTTGGTCAGGTTGATCTTAAATTCCTGACCTCAGGTGAGCCGCCCCCCCCTCTTTTGAACAACATGTGTTAACTTTACTTGCTTGCATCTCATCCAGACTCTTCTGTTGAGTTGTTAAGCCCCAAGCATGGTTTTCTATGCTTTATAAATCTAATCAGCCAATTTACACTTTCCGTGCAACCTAATCAATCTCAGGAAGTGGGTTGGTCTAGGGTGGGCCCAAACACTTTAAAAGGATGCTTGTCCAGAGATTTCTCCTCCAGAAGGGACCCACCAGATTTGCAGCTGCTGGGCTTTGGAGAGTCAAGAGTTACTGCTGATGTAAATATTGACAGAGCTTCTAAACGTGAGACCATTCATAGAAGCCTTGTGAGTATGGAATTTACAGTAAACCCATCATGTTTACTTTTTCTCATAGAAAATATTTTAAATTTACCTAGCAGCATGCTTGGATCTTGTCTAAACAAACAAGCAGCTGTCCTAGTGATTTTAAATAACATCAATATAAAGAATCTTTCATTTGCAATATATGATTTGTGCTCCATTGCTACTAGATTATTTTCTGTATTGCTGGATTTTTCAAGTCTGCAGAGACATATTTCCAGAGTTTCATGCGACGTCAGAACCCATAAAATATCTAAAATGTTCACTAAAATGTAGGCATGTAGTGATGGTTTCTATCTACACTGAAGTAAAAGTTAAAAATGCTGAATTACTTTGAAAAGTCTTGTTGCAAAGGTCTAATTTGCTGTCTCTTCAAAATTTTCAGTTTTCAGACTAGATTTGAAGTGTCAAAAATAGATTTCACCAACAGGTAAGTGTGGCTTCCAAGTCACTATGGGAAAATGTTGGAAATAGAGATGAATTGGTGGTCATGCTTCATTAACTGCTTTTCTGGATTCTCTAGGATAGAAACAAAAGCCTAATATATATCTTCATTTTTTGTTGTTGTTGTTTTAAATGATAATTAATTGTTTATTAATTTTTGCTAATTATTATAGCTTAAATATTCACATGTCAAAATGAGAAGGTGTTCTGTCTGATCATCTGTCTATGGGAACAATTTTCCTAAACTAAAAATAATAGACATTATTTGCATTTAATTTATTGAAAGGAAGAGTTTTGAAATTAAAGTCAGTAGGATAAATTCAATGGTTGATAGCTTTAGGAGTTAACAGAAGTCAACTCTGATTGAATTAATCAAGCTTAGATAAAACCTGATTTGTTTATAATTGTCTTCAGGAAAATTTATATAAAATTTTGGAGGCAAGGAGTATAGACTTTTGGCACAGAAAATAAGTGTCTTTCAGATATTATCATCATGGAATCATTGAGAGAAAGAGATTTGGGAAGTGGTTTTTGTTGAATCAGCTATTTTAAGTGATGCAGACATCATCCCGACTTTTACCCTCTGCCCGAGCTTTAAGCTTGTCTAAGTAATTTGGGCATGATGAGAGCATTGCTTGTTGTAATGAAAATACTACCAGGGCTCTTGTTATTATTTTCTCATTTGTATCACAGTTGGCTTTGTGTCCATGGGTTTCATCTCCATGGATTCAACCAATCTCGGATCAAAAATATTTGAGGAATGACTGTGCACAGTGGCTCATGCTTGTAATCCCAGCACTTTAGGAGGCCAAGATGGGTGGATCACTTGAGGTCAGGGGTTAAAGACCAGCCTGGCCAACATGGTGAAACTCCATCTCTACCAGAAATACAAAAATTAGCTAGGTGTGATGGTGGGTGTCTATAATACCAGCTACTCGGGAAGCGGAGGCAGGAGAATTACTTGAACCTGGGAGGCAGAGGTTGCAGAAACTAATCAAGCAATTCTTCTGCCTCAGCCTCTTTAGTAGCTGGGACTACAGACAGGCACCACCATGCCTGGCTAATTGTTGTATTTTTAGTAGAGACGGGGTGTCACCATATTGGCTAGGCTTATCTAGAACTCCTGACTTCGTGATCTGCCCTTATTAGAGTGTGAACAATATTTCATTATTTTAAACCTACTGAATGGTACCATTTATAACTCATGCTCTCACTATTCATTCATTTCAGGAGTTCTAGACCAGCTTCGGTCTCACAACGTGCTGGTCTCCCAAAGTGCTGGGATTACAGCCTGAGCCACTGTGCTTAGCCCTACAAATTCTGTAAGAGATCCCAAGTTATTATTTGGGGTTATTTGGATAATCCATGATTTCTTTTAAAGTAGTAGAAAACAAACAAACCAAAAAAGTTTTAACTTTCTGTTGGTCTACTCTGAGAATAATCAATAGATGTATTCGAGGAGTATTTGAGACTGGGTGAGGTGGCTCTCATGCCTGTTCTCCTACCACTTTGGAAGGCCAAAATCAGAGAATGACTTGAAGCCCAGAGTTGGAGACCCGACTGGGCAACATTGTTATACCCTGTCTCTACAAAATAATAATAATAATAATAATTAAAACTGAGCTACATGCAATTGCATAAGCCTGTACTCCTTGTTACTTTTGAAACTGAATTGGAAGGATTACTTGAACCCTGGAATTCAAGGCTGTAGTGAGCTATAATTGTGCCACAGCACTCGAGGGAGATACTTTCTCTACAATAATTAAATAAATGTGCGCTTAGAGAAATGCCTGTGTTTTGGAAGGAACTCAATAGGCAGTATTAAGTAAATCTTAGTTAATTTCTAGCTTATGTCTATTCTGATAGGATTTATGTTAAATATTCATCATTCAGGCAGTGGTCTCAGAATGACGGTGTGATGCTAATTTTATCAGTGGTGCAAAAATGTGTACTTAATATTGCATAAAACTAATCATCTCTGCTCCACCTTTCTTAATACCCTACATATCCATAAAGAGGTGGGTGTGCTCTTCAAAAATTCTTATAAATAGACATAGAGAGGACAAGCTTATTTTTCCCCACAAGAGAAGGCGACAGAGTTAACTGCATTTTGGAGAC
>NW_022437515.1:0-40992 GCF_009761245.1 Sapajus apella
GAATGCCAGAAGAATTAAGTATTCAGATACTTGTTTTCCTTCTCCAATATAGCATCATGCTGGAAATTTATTCAATGAGTTATTTTGTTGTCTTTTTACAAAATGGAACATTTCAAACCATACAAGTAGATTCTGATACAGCTCTAAATGTTATAACACACTGAAAAGTTTAATATTTAATATTATGGTATTAAAAAGCAAAAGAATTATATTTCAATGAATCTAATGAAAATTATAGTTTTATTTGCTTTTTTATTCCATGTATATTTCAATGTCTAAATATTACCACCTTCTACAAGTGGTTTCTTTTCCAATTCATAATAAAAGGATTGTGGAATTGGCCGGGCACAGTGGTTCACACCTGTAATCCCAGCACTTTGGGAGGCCGAGATGGGCAGATCACGAGGTCAAGAGATCGAGACCATCCTGGCCAACATGGTGAAACCCAGTCTCTACTAAAAATACAAAAATTAGCTGGGTGTGGTGGCATGCACCTGTAGTCCCAGCTACTCGGGAGGCTGAGGCAGGAGAATTGCTTGAACCCGGGAGGCGGAGGTTGCAGTGAGCCGAGATCAAGTCTTTGCACTCCAGCCTGCCGCCTGGCGATGAAGCAAAACTCTGTTTCAAAAAAAAACAAAGAAGAAGAAGAACTGTGGAATTACTGCCAGAATACAATTAAAGCACCTAATAAGGTATTGTAGACATAATTTTTTTGCAATTTTTATAAAATAGTAGCAAACATTATTAAATATAAAAAAGTTTTTAACAGAAGTTAAAGGATTCACTCACAGGCTCACAAAGTGAAGTGCCACGATAGGCTGTCTGCAAGCTGAGGAGCAAGAAAGCAAATCTGAGCCCCAAAATCCCAAAAGTGGGGAAGCCAATAGTGCAGGCTTCAGTCTGCGGCCGAAGGCCTGAGAGCCCTGGCAAACCCCTGGTGTAGGTCCAAGAGTCCACCAGAAGCCGAAGAACTTGGAGTCTGAGGTTTGAGGGAAGGAAGCATCCAACACGGGAGAAAGATGGAGGCCAGAAGACTCCGCCAGTCTAGCCCGTTCACGTTCCTCTGCCTGCTTTTACCGTAGCCGCGCCGGCAGCTGATTAAAGGGTGCCCACCCAGGTGGAGGGTGGGTCTGCAGCTCCCACTTCACTGATTCAACTGTTCATCTCCTTTAGTGACACCCTCACAGACACACCCAGGAACAATGCTTTGCATCCTTTAATCCAACCAAGTTGACACTCCATATTAACCATCACACCTGCTATCTACTCACGCCTACCATTCCAACAATTTTCTTGCTGCCTTTACTGCATCTGAGATTTTAATTCCTCCACCAAGTCCTTCACATCAAAAAACAACAAAATGAAGTTATTTCATGTGATGTGAAACAACCAACAACTTTCTTTACCCCAGTTGGCTTCCATCTAAAACCCCTTTTCTCCTTTGTGTCTGTTTTTGTCAAATTATTTGTCTTCGATGACTCTATTTTCATTCACTCTCGAACTTATTCCATTCAGGCACATTTTCCTCTACTTCTACATCGGAACAGTTCTCAAAGGGACTAATACTAGTAACTACTTATACATTGGCCATATACATTCTGTAAAGATAAAATGTACATAAAGTATATTTTATGTATAAAATATTGGATGATGATTCTTATCCTCCTTTGCCAAATCCACCTTAACTCCTCCCAAAATTTAGGTTTCCCAAATTTCTCTATTATTTGAATGTTTACCATTTGCTACACACCAACATTCCTTAAATCCAGTTTCATAATTTAGTTATGCTGATAACTGCCATACAATTATTTATATACAATTTGGATATTTACTCAAATGGTCATGTTGAATCATTTTCATCATGCTGACTTCTTCAGTAACAGGGCTTGGGTCTGGAAATTCTTACCTTGAAAAAAGTTATACTTATTCCACATAACACATAGAAAATAATTTCTGAATATTAAAGATATTATAAAGACATATTTATAATGACATTATAATTACATTCTATATCTCAGCATTGTCGTGGTTTCAAATTTCACGTGTTTTTAATATTCACAACATGATATAAGCTTATGTACATACAAGTTTACATATTACATTACATGATACGAGTTTATGTAACAAACCAGCACGTGTACTCCTGAACTTAAAATAAAAGTTAAAAAAAGAATATTATTCTTTAAATAAGAGACTCATAGGGAACTAATGAATAAATTTATCTCAAACATTTGATAACTTTAATGTTCACAGCTTATGTTTCTCAGTAGATTGTCTTAGGAAAATAAAAAGACTTGCCAAAACTAGAAGAAAACGTAAACTATAACAAACATATAGACAGCAATGTGTTAATATCCAGAATATGTAAAAATAATATAGATAACCCAATTCAATAATGGACAAAGTATTCAGACATTATAGGAAATATGACATGAAAATATGAAAACATGGCTTATTTATATAATGCTTAATATTGGTAATCAGGGAAATGCTAGTATAGGTAGAACAGGATGACATTTTACGTTAGCCAGTTTGACAATTTAAAATACCAATCACAAGTGTCAGAGAAATTACGGAACAAAGGGGACTCTTATACATGACTTGTAATTAATGAGATGGGGACGGGGACATAGAACTCACTGCCTCGCAATCAATGAAGTTACTCAATTCACTAGTCAGTAGTCTGTGCTGTAAGTTTCACAATCATTTTGTGCTTTTTGTGAGAGTAATAGTTTAACAAAAATATGATTTTTATCAATCTCACAATAAATTTGACCTAATATTTTGTGGGATTGAATTCCTTAAGACCCCATTATTTTATTATGGCTGAGTTTCCTGTGTTTTCTTTTGTAGATACGTATAGCGGCTCTAAAAGACACAAAGATTTTGTAACATCAGTTACCCCTGGGAGCGAAGGAGGAGAAAGTTTTTTTTTTTTTTTTTTTTTTGACTATATATTACTTTTGAATTTTACCCTAGGAAAATGTATTATTTTTCTGTAACAAAATTAAAATATTAAAGTTTTAAAAGTTTTAAATTAAAGTAAAAATTTCAGTAGATGAGAGATTCCATCTCTAATCAGGGGCTAATGACTGATTCCACCATAAACTAGGCACTATACAAAACTATCATTTTCAAACATTAGACAATCAGCAACTAGGGACTGTTTTTCTCCAGTTGAGAAGAAAACCAAAACACTTAGGACCTACAATAGCCCCTGATTTCTTCCTGGGGATACTTACTGGACCACACCATAGACAGCAGAACCCAGACAGAGCTTGGAGATATCCCTGACTTGAAGAGAGAGAAATATTATTTTAGGAGGCTAAGTGAGCGTCTCACATTTAAGGAAGGACCCATACAAAGAAAGAGCTCCAAATATCAGCACAGGCTTCCCCTGCATGATGATTCAGGGACTGACTAACTCAGTGAGCATCTACCCCTGGATCTCATATGTAATTTCCCTCCTGCATGTCCAGGATAACCGCCTTGAGCTGTCTCCATATCTGCAAATGACAGATTCCTCTCTCCACCTCAAGACTGCACAAACCTGTGCCAAAGCTTTCTGCTTTTTATGTAAAGCACACATAACTTCACAAGCAAGTAGCATTCCCTGTGTTTTGGAGGATTAGCTCAAGCTTTGGAATTCAGACTTATGAGTGAGACACTTTAGTCATTTCACCTCACTCTTTATTCTTGTGCCGATTTTTCCTCTCTTTTTCACTTTTTATGTAATTTTTTGTTTGTGACAGAGTCTAACTCTGTCATGCAGGCTGGAGTGCAATGGCCGGATCTCAGCTCACTGCAAGCTGCTT
Organism: Sapajus apella; assembly: GCF_009761245.1. Classification (NCBI taxonomy): domain Eukaryota; kingdom Metazoa; phylum Chordata; class Mammalia; order Primates; family Cebidae; genus Sapajus; species Sapajus apella. Next base: position 3,816 of record NW_022437515.1, read on the forward strand.
CAAGCGATTCTCTCGCCACAGCCTCCCGAGTAGCTGGGGTTACAGGCGCCTGCCACCACTCCTGGCTAATTTTTGTATTTTTGTAGAGATGGTGTTTATCATGTTGGCCAGGCTGGTCTTGATCTCCTGACCTCAGGTGATCTCCCTGCCTATTACAGGTGTGAACTGCTGTGCCCAGCCAGTTTTTCATCTCTTTAATCTTCCCTGTCGCTCTCAGAATCAAGGTGATTTTCTTATCTGTTAATAAGTACAGCAAGTTTGAAGAGCCTTTTGTTGCTTGATTAAGATGGTGTGGTGTTGATTTCTTTTTTCATCTTAACTGGGTTACAGGATGCCCAGATATCTGGTTAAATATTATTTCTGGGTGTTTCTGTGAAAATGTTTCTGGAAGATGTTAGCATCTGTGGAGCGAGTAAAGCAGAGTGCCCTCCCCAGTGTGGGTGGGGGATCTTACAACCTGTTGAGGGCCTGAGTGGAACAAAAAGGCCGGGGAAGGTGGAATTCTTTCTCTCTGCCTGACTGCACGAGGAGAGACGTTGGTCTTCTCCTGCTCCTGGACTAGGCCTTACACTGTTTTCACTTCTCATTCTCAGGCCTTCAGACTTAGGCTGGAAATAACGCCACTGGGTTTCCTGGGTCTCCAGCAGAGATAGTGGGACTTTTCAGGCTCCGTAACTCTGTAAGCACACGAGCCAATGCTTATGCTGCATACATTTATGCACACGCACCCCCATAACCTATTGCCTCTGTGTCTCTGGAGAGCCTGACATACAACACTATGTTTCTCTCATTCCCACAGGCTCTGTTTCTTACCCACAGTAGAACACTGAAATCAGCTGTGCATCTTTTCTTTATATGTATTATATTTTCATTAATAAAGAGATTTTCTTCATTAAATACAGAACATGTAACAGATTGAAACACTTCCCCCTCCCCCAATGTGAAAGACAAGAGTCTCTAAAACACATGCCAGCTGTGCTGCCCTAAGGGTAGAAAAAATCTGGTGACCCCCACCCAGCCCTGCCTCTGCAGCAACACCACCCCTACACTCTGCAAGAGAAGGGCGTCTGGGGCCTGGACTCCGGGGACTTAGGTGAGAAGCATGTGAATGTGTGCTGTCACCACTCCGCGAGCCATGGGCTATGCAAAGATGAGGTTTCCTTCTCATCGGCTCTGACCAGCTCCTGCACTTCTGACTGCAGTTATGAAGCCCCTGGGCTAAGCCCCCAAGGGGGCTGCCACTTGGCTTCCCCACTCTCCGTTCCTCTGCTGCCTCCTTAGAGGGAAAGGGAAGGTTTCAGGGACCCCTTCCGTGCCCTGGCCTGCGTGGAAAATCTGTGTGGAAGAGGCATGATGCTGAGGGTGAGGCTGCTGTAGGCTCCCACGCCCATGAGGCCAGCATGCCCCCGCCCCCCACAGCTTTCCTTCCTCTGCAGTTGGCGGGGACCCTGGGGTAGTCGCCCCCTCCACAACCCAGTGCCAGGCTCGGGGTATGCTGGTTCTCGCACAGTGTCAGGTCCTCATGCCCGGCCGGCTCCTGCCTCGCCCCATTCCTGTCTCCTCCCAAGCCCTCACCATGGCCATCCGAAAATCGCATGCCCAGTGTCCTAAATTGTCTCATCCTCCCTCTCCCCGTGCCTCTGCACCCCAAGGGAGGACATAGGCGGTTGTTTCCCCTCCGATCTGGCTTCATATGATGGAACAGCTTTTGGCCTCTTCCTTCTTGAAGGCAGAAGACGTGAGTCAGGGCACTGGGGAGGCGGAGCAGTGGTTTGCAGAGGCTGCGGACAGGGCCCTTCGGGGCAGTGGGCCAGGCTTGCTCAGACGCGCCGTGGGTGCCCCCCGCAGATGCTGTGGATGCTCTTTTTTGGGGCAAAGGCCGAGCCTCAGGGTGGATTTCTGCACCGGCTGCTTGGCTCCTGCACAGCCCTGCTCACAGGACACGGCGCCGGCTGCCGCGGGACAGCTCCATCGGAGGCCTCAGGTCTGTTCGCAGCCAGGGAGCAGAACGCCGCCCTGGGACAGGAATCTCGGTTTTCTGTCCCCCACTTCTGGAGTGCGCTGTCCACTATCTCGGACCGCTGACGTGAAAACAGTGTCTCAGTCGCTGCAGCAGAGTGGACGGACGCTGTGGCAGCAGGGAGGTCCCGAGGTGTCCCGGAGACTGAGCTCCGCCTTCTGCTCCTGTCTCCAAACACCCTGTGGGAGTTTCGAACACGGTGGCACGTGGGTCTCTGGATGGCAATCCTTCACTAACCCCTGTAACATCGCGGGCTTCCCCCCGCACGTCCCCGATCAGAACGCGCTTATATGTGGCCACGACTGGCCGGGGGACGGTCTCTGCTTCACCGCTGATGTGTCCGCGGGACTCGAACTCTGATTCAGAGAGGAGAGGGTCGCGCCAGCTGCGTCTCAGCACGCCAACCCGGCCGGACTCCCTGCCTCCTTCCAACTCTCTGCGCAACTTTTTTTTTTTTTTTTTTGAGACGGAGTTTCGCTCTTGTTACCCAGGCTGGAGTGCAATGGCTCGATCTCGGCTCACCGCAACCTCCGCCTCCCGGGTTCAGGCAATTCTCCTGCCCCAGCCTCCTGAGTCGCTGGGATTACAGGCACACGCCACCATGCCCAGCTAATTTTTTGTATTTTTAGTAGAGACGGGGTTTCACCATGTTGATCAGGATGGTCTCGATCTCTTGACCTCGTGATCCACCCGCCTCGGCCTCCCACAGTGCTGGGATTACAGGCTTGAGCCACCGCGCCCGGCCTGCGCAACTTTTAATACTCTTAAAGTCCAGGCTTCACGCGACTTACTTAGTGCCTCTAAGGCAGATCAGATGTCTACATTTCAAAAAATGTGCTTTAAAAGAAAATCTTATTTTAAGTAATACTTTAAGGGTGACCATCATTGGCACAAGGTAATTGTGTAACAAATGGTATTTGACGCCTGGGTCAATGGCAAATGCCGGTAATCCCATCACTTTGGGAGGCCAGACTGAGGCAGGAGGAGCACTTGTGCCTAGGAGTTTGTGACCAGGCCGAGCAATATAGTGAGACCGCATCTCTAGAAGGATTTTAGGAGTTAGCTGGGCATGGTGGTACATGCCTGAGGTCCCAGCTACTCAGGGGGCTGAGGTGGGAGGATTGCTTGTGCCCAAGAAGGCAAGGCTGTAGTGAGCCGTGATCACACTCTTGCATTCCAACCTAGGCAACGCAGGGAGACCTTGTCTCAGAAGCGAACCCAAACCAAAAACAAACAAAATGGTACTTCAATGCTAATTGATTCATATGTGACTATGTAAATTATGTTGATTAGGAAATTTAAAGAAAGTATATTGTACTATGTAATTGTATGGTAAAAAAAAATAATAATGGTTTCAATGAAGGTGAATTAGCATATATAAAATACTATTATATATATGCAGCACAAATGACGAAGTTTTTTCTTTTCCTTTTAGCCTGAGAATAAAGTTGTTTTCATTATATATGTAATCATTTTAATAAATTGATATGTTTTGCTTTATGTGTCACAATCTCCCCCTTGAAGTTGCCTGGAAAATGACACTGTTGTAGTTTTCATGGAACCAGAAATAGAAGCCACATGTTGAACATGGATGGGAGTGAGAGCCACTAAATATGGGTGTCTGGAAGACACGGAGGAGAGCCTCCCAGCAGCCCGGATCCCTCAACTGCACACTGTTACTCAAGACAGAAATAAAGTGCTTCTTACTAAGACATTATATTTTGGTGTCTTGTTGCTACAGGAGCTTAATCTGTTTCCCAAGTAATATGCTTCCTAAATAATAAAGATTAAACCTTATGTGTATACACTACATCAGAAATCACTCAGAGAGAACTAAGCCTTAACTGCACTTCTTGTGAATGACTAGATTTGTGTGTGTGTGTGTGTGTGTGTGTGTGTGTGTGAGAGAGAGAGAGAGAGAGAGAGAGGAGACAGGATCTTCCTCTGTTGCCCCAGGCTACAGTGCAATGGCACCATCACAGCTCACTGCAGCCTCACTTGACCTCCTGGGCTCATTCAATGCTCAGCCTCTCAAGTAGTTGTGATCCCAGGCACCCATCACCCTGCCCAACTAATTTTTTATTTTTTTTATAGAGATGGGGTTCTCACTATGTTACCCAGGCTAGTCTTGAACTCCTCGGCTCAAACCATCTTTCCATCTGGGCCTTCCAAAATGTGGGGATTACAGGCATGAGCCACCACATCTGGCCTGTGAGTGATTAGGTTTTACAGTTAATTGTTAACGTGGAAATTACGTAAACAGTCATACATCTCTCATTGAACCGAATTGAACCCTGAACATTAGAACAAACTAACGTTTACTAGAGCATGGAATGAGGTAATTTCTTGCAGGTCCAGACCATGTTGTGTGAAATATGTGTGCCACCTAAATATCACAATCCAAGCAGTGACATGTCCACACTAGGAGTGACTCTGACTCACTGAACCCAGATTCAAAGTCCTCATCTTTGACTCCTCCAGGGTATGTGGTTACATGATGGAACCATATGTCTTTAATAGATCATCCAAACTGTCCTCTCTCTTGGCTTAGCTGTATTATTACCATGGTATGCTGGATGAAATCTGGAGGTCCTTTAACACTCGGCTTCTATAGGGTCAGTTCTATTCCACCTTATCATTTCCTAATGTAATTGTAAAAGCTTTCTTCTGATTGGTACTGTAAATAAGAATATAAAACCATCCTGAATCAAGTCCTATTAAACATGCAAGTGTGGTGATTTTTTTAAATTAACATTTGCAAGCTACAAAGAATATAATGTCTTATGAGACAAATGAAATATGGCACAGTATAATACTTCATTCAATGTAGATGCTATAACATTACCTCTCTTCTTTATGAGTATTTGGTTGCCACCTAGATGTGCTGATTTGTGCTCTATCTGTTTCTTCCAGACTCTAAGAGTTTGAGTCTTGAAGTGCTTATGACTTCATAGCATTGCTCTTCTGTTTAGTGATAATTTATTTCAATTATGTTTTAAGGGGTAAAATATTACTTAAGGATGGTTTAAACCCATAATATTGCTGACTCCTCAGCTGATTTTATCTTACCCTAGAGAAACATTTCTTTGGTCAGGTGCCTGGGGGAATGTGTAGTCTCAGAACTACTAATCATACAATTTTAAGGTATTAATACCTCAATACTATTTTTTTTAAAGAGGAATTATGTGACAAATTTACATGTCGTCTTTGGACGGGGACCATGCTAATCTTATCTGTGTTTTTCCAGTTTTAGAACGTGTGCAACCAAAGTGAGCATCTTAATACTGCTTTAAGGATTGGAGTTTCTACACTATAGTACATGTTATGTCAAGTTTAATTGTTTTATCCTTTCTTGCAGGAAGCAGTCTTTTGGGTTTCCAGACAACCTCAGTGGTTAACAGGGTCCCCACTTTTGAGAAGTTTTAAAAAACAATATTTCTTCCCCTAAGTCCCTAGGGCTCCCAAATGTGCGGCTCGGACTTTTGGTGGCTTTCTCCAGAAAGCAAATTTCCTGACTTGAAAAGAGTTCTGAAGGGTGGATTCCTGGTTCTAGTTTCTTCTGATCCAATCTAAATTAGGATCTGGTTGGTCCCTATTGTCTCACTAGTTGGTTGATGCTATTAATAAAACAAAACAAAAACACATTTTGTTTTATTAGAAGTCCAAGACTGATGGATTGATATTAATTATATGATGTATAAATGTGTGAAATGATGTGTCACATCACCATGTTTAGAAGAAATCATACTGTTTTCATCTGTTGCGTATCACCATGAGATAATAACCTGAACTTTCTCCCCAGCCAGACAAAACTTTAAGCAGGTTTTCTTCTGATGCTGGGTCCCTCACTTGCACTCCCTAAGATCACTCACTTCAGTGAAGTTGAAATTGCCCCTTTGAGATGTAAATCATTCCCTAGCCTCTGGCCAGTTTTACAATGCAGAAATGTCTCTCCCAAGGACCTGGGAGCTATCCCATTGCAAGGTAATCATCTAGAAAGATAACACCCCTATCTTACCATCTCTGTGAGAGGTTAGGAACCTAACTTTCCTAATCCTCAATTAGCAAATCCATCTGGCCCGATGACACTGGCCAGCCTCTCCCCCAGCATCATGCAGTAGATTTCACTAGCTCATGCAAAACTCTCCCTCCTCTTGTTTCCAGAGTTGAATTCAATCTTCCCCTCTGTTGCAATAGCCTTGAACAACATTTTCTCTACCTCTTTAACACCATCTCTTGCAATTTTTCTCTGACATTTAATTAATGATTAATTTGTTCTGGAAATTAACCCTTTTCTCCATGGTTTCAGCAGCCATAGCTAATAGAAAAATTTTCAACAACCAACATGAAACCAATGTTTTACCGTATGCTTTAATATAAAGATAAAACACTGGAAACCAGTGGCACTGTATAGAAAATAATTCAGTTTTGCAGAACACATCAGTTTTTTTCAGGCTCTTAATTTTCTTGAACATAAAAAGCAATATAAATTCCTGTGGAATTCTCCGGTCACTTAAGAATTTTATTATGAGTGAATTAGTTTAACAAGGCTGTTTGGTAGAGGGTGTGGTTGCATTCAAAAATTAGAATGGAGCAAAGACTTGTAAAAATTCAACATTTTATTTTATTTATTTTTGAGAAGGAGTCTTGCTCTGTCACTCAGGCTGGCGTGCAGTGGCGTGATCACGGCTCACTGCAAACCTGGCCTCCCAGGTTCAACCGATTCTCCTCCCTCAGCCTCCCCGTGTAGCTGAGACTACAGACACGCACCACTACACCTGGCTAATTTTTGTATGTTCAATAGAGAGGGAGGTTTCACTATGTTGGCCAGGATGATCTCAAACTCTTGACCTCAAGTGATCCACCCGCCTCAGACTCCCAAAGTGTTGGAATTCCAGGTGTGAGCCACCACACCTGACCACCACACCTGACCAAAAGTCAACACTTTAAACTGCCACTTATTATATTCACTGTGTCTATGATTGGACATATTTTTTTGATGGTCACAAAATTATAAAACGGATACAGAATAGTCTCTTCAAAAAATTAAGGAAGTTCTTTCTTCTTAAAAGGATCATAAAGCCGGTCACAGTAGCTTACGCCTGTAATCCCAGCACTTTGGGAGCCGAGGCAGGCAAAGCACCTGAGGTCAGGAGTTCAAGACCAATGTGACCAACACGTTTAAACTTCATCTCTATCAAAACTACAAAAATTAGCCAGGAGTGGTGGAAGGCGCCTGTAATTCCTGCTACTCAGAAGGTTGAAGAGGTAGGAGGATCGCTTGAAACTGGGAGGTGGAGGTTACGGTGAGCCGAGATTGCACCACTGCACTCCAGCCTGGGCAACAGAGTGAAACGTTGTCTCTAAAAAAAGGGGGGGAGGATTATAAATATAATTGGAACTGGCATGACACTTTTACTAATATAGTCTGACGTTTTACTTCAAAGGTCACATTTGTACATCTAAACTAATTTTGGTCAGTATGTGTGTGTGCATGTGTGGGTGAATGTGTGGATGTAAAAGGCAGTAAAGGGTAAAAAGGGACGGCAGTAAAAGGAGAGTTGGTCTAACATTTTTAACACACTTTTTAAATACACAAAATGTATGTACTAAAAACAATGGTTTACTGAAAACAAAATATTGCAAACTAGAGAAAAGACAAAATTGACATCTTAAAGATTTTATTATGTATTATTAAATATATATTAAATGTAAATGTTATAAAATTTAGCATCCCTAGCTCCCAGTCTCTGAGAGTGGTTAGGAACCTAACTTTCCTAAGCCACAATTAGCAAACACATCTGGCCTAATCACATGGACCAGCCTCTCTCTCAGCATCATGCAGTAAGTTTTAGTAGCTCATGAGAAACTCTCCCACCTTTCATTTCAACAGATTTTTCAACCGATACAATTACGCAACCATTGTATAAGATATTAGACTGAATCTCACAATCACACTCAGCTTGATTAATGCTTCTTTTAGATCTTGCTCACCTAAATGTGTCTACATTTTCTATGAATTGAATAGCTTAAGAAATGTATGTCATCTGTGTACGATAGTGTAAGTTATTGTAATATAGAATGTGGACTTTCTTTAACTTCCATTTTCTGCCTGGGAAATACCAACGTTTTTTGAGTATGGTAAGTGTTTCCGAGCATTGAGAAGTGTAGAGTGCAGGAAATCACTGCAGCATGAGGTCTGCTTGTCATCCTCTCAGTCTCAATTTCTCTCCCTCCCTCATCTCTCTCTGTTTCACTGATGAGTACAGAAGATCAGTCATTTTATGTGAAATGAACATTGATGAAACTAAGGTGTTGATTTGATCCTCCAACCAACCATTTATTGAGTGTTCATTACAAGTCAAATTGTGTTCTGGAGAAGAGCTCAGGGAATGAATGTTTGATCTTGATGTACATAACAGAAATACGAACATGCCATTTTAAAAACCACATGTCTTATGACAATCCAGATTCCCATGTAGGTTGTGTGAAGCTCTTTCAAGATGAGAATGTAACATTTCAAAAAGAAATCATTTAAATAAGCCATTCTTGAGACAGACAATGGAATTAGAAGATCATATATGGCAATTTCACCAGCTCAAATCTTAAAGTACTGTTTTTAGTCAGTTGGCAGCCATGTAATTCTTAGTTTTATAGACTGATATTCACCAGAAATTTAAAACTTTAAAAAATATTCCCGGCTCCTTCTACTAATTTAAAGATTTCATTCATTTGGCTATATTTCTTCCTGTTACCTGGCCTTGAATACTTCTTTCCAGCCCAGCATTAAATTTAATTGATGTCTAAATGTTTACTTGGTTTAGTTACTTTTGAACATATTTGGTATAATTCTTATGAAGCAAGCATGTTTACAAGTTTATGGTCTTCACTCTTCCAAACTCCTAATGGCGGCATCCCAACAGACACATACACAATGTAAACACACACACACACCCCTGCACAAACCCATATTCACCCACCTACATACAGGCAGGCAGGCAGACAGACACGCACACTCACACACACACACTCTAGTAGATCAACACATAAAACACTTTACGGGCAAAGACATTGTACATCAGGGATCTCTTAGTGTGTTACATGTTTCTGTAAATTATCAGGACTGTTCAATTGAGATGAGTTTGCAGAGATTTCTTGTTTTAAAGGTTTTTTTGAATGATCTTTGTTCACTGCAACCTCCGCTTTCCAGGTTCAAGCGATTCTCCTGCCTCAGCCTCCTGAGTAGCTGGGATTACAGGCACGTGCCACCATGCCCGGCTAAGTCTACAGAGATTTTCAAGTCTACTTGAGTGCTAAGCTATCTAACCACTGGTTGGACGCTATTTGAATAATGCATTAAATATGACTCTGGAGAGGTTCTCAAGAATTTCTGTGCTTTCCAGTGAACACGGAGTTACAAGATCCTGAAACCGGGAGTTTGTTTTATCCTTTAACAGATAAAGCAAAGCTGATATCAATATGGTATACATTATATTTACTTCTACGTGTGCTAATTTTTCTTTTCTTGTAATGTACATTTTCACGTAACTGGGAGTAAGAAACATCTTAGGAAAAAGAAGACAAGAAATAAAATTTCCTTGATTACACTGTGCTTTGGTTCAGTGACCCTGCACTGCACATATAGACTATAAATTGCCGTCTTGGGAAACCACTTTGGTATTTCATTTTAATAGCTCATTCTGGAGAATGTATTTGAGTGGATCATGTATTACAACTGATTTAAATTTTGACCCATATAGAAATAAGTTTTCAAAAATATGTCAGAAGCTTGGATACTGTCAAATCACTTATCATCATAGGATAATAAAATACTAGCCATTAGTTACTCAGAAATTGTTCAATTGATCTAAGACAATTTAAACATAGTTATGAGTGGGTATGGCTCATCATTAATGTTTGCAAAAATTAATGCTGCTGTTTAGGGTTGAAAAGAAAAAACTTGAAATGTAACTTACTTTGATAGAGATAAATGATAGAAACTTTTCAAGCAATAAATTAATATTAGATGTATAAAAAGTTTGTTTTATAGGTAAGATTTTTTAATGAAATTGTACTGAATGTGAATCAATCCGTTTTGTATACTACCTCAGCAGTTAAATCACCATGGCCTTTTAAATATTTCATTAACTTCAAAATGTAACATCACTCAAACAATCTGATTCAATCAATTGGGACAATGGGTAAAGATTGCTTAAGTTGAAAACAATACTACACTTTTAAAACTATGTCTCTTTGTGTATTAATATACACACCAGAGAAGATGGTTGATGAATTAATTACTATTCAATGCCTATCATAATAATTAAACCTGAAAGAAAATCAGTAAATGTTTAATGAATAGAATTCAAGAATTGCTTTCGTTTGATACAATATTCTGTTCGTTTTAGGGCTTACCAAAATCTGCAACTCTCAATAGGGGCTAATTATTTACTTCTTCAAATAGAAAAGACTCCAAGAATAAATGCGAAAGTTTTATTTTTTTTTCACTCAAATATTCCAATCTCTATGTGCTCCAGATTACACTAATCTTTCTGGAATCCGGTACAGGTCCTGGTCTCAAGGCCACTGTTAACGCCATCACCATCTTTTGTGCCTCAAAGTTCAGCCTTCCTTTTACTCGAATGATTTTGGGAAAGTCCCATTTCATGACACTTTAAGTAACCCAGATGTCTCTTTCACTAAAAGTGGTATTCTTCCTTTTTTTTTTTTTTTTTTTTTTTTTTTTTCAGAAAATGATATCAAACTCTACCTACACCTGACATCTCAATGTAATTCTTGACATTTCCTTCTTCATCTTTCCATTTCCAGTCCCCAAGTGTTGTCAGATTTTACCTTCTATTTCTTGAATGAATTTTTCTCTATCTTCACTGCCATCATGGATTCCAGCCCATCACTCTCTCAGCTGGGCTATGGTGAGCACCTCTAAGGTGCTCTCCCTGATTCTCTCTCCAAAAATTTCTGTGCTATCTCCAGAATGACTGAAAATGTACATACAATTTACATTGTCAATTGCTCTGCTTAATAACTCCAGAAGACTTCACATTGGTGGTAGGATAAATAATAGCAAGAGTCCAAAATTGGGTTGAAGAAGTACAAAATGACACAAGAACAGAAAATCAAACACCACATGTTCTCACTCGTAGGCGGGTGTTGAACAATGAGAACACATGGACACAGTGAGGGGAGCATCACACACTGGGGTGTGTGGGGGGAGGGACAGTGAGGGGTGGGGAGTTGGGGAGAGAGAGCATGGGGAGAAATGCCAGGTATAGGTGATGGGGAGGAAGGCAGCAAATCACACTGCCACGTGTGTACTTATGCAACAATCTTGCATGTTCTTCACATGTACCCCAAAACCTAAAACGCAATAAAATATATATGAATAGAAGTACAAAATGTGTTTATTTCTCTCTCCCCCCTCTTGTGACATGAACATCACTGAACTGAACAATTCAGTAATATTTTATTCCTCAAATGTGAGGAATACTTTTTCTTGTCTCCTGGACTTTGGTCTTCTTACTCATATGTTTTTCCCACTCCTAACCCATATTTATATAGTTAGCCGTTACTCTTAGTTTGCTCTTCAATCTTCCCCACCAAGGGAAACCTTACCTGATAACCCTAAATATGAAAGGCTTTCATAACAGTGCATAGCTTTTCTCTGTAGTAGGGATTTAGTTATAATTTTTTAATGTTTTTATTACTATTTATGATAGGCAAATCTTAGGATGCTCTTGGACAATAAGTCGAATAAACTTTTGACACAATTAGTAATTCGGTACATAATTGTTTCCTATTAACCATGATTCTAGAGATTGAGGGAAAAAATGCAGCGATAATCTTTCATAAGTTGAAGGACAGATAGCCAAGCAATATTAACCTGTCCATCTCTCTCTCAAAAACAGAGCTAATATATTTCTTTCCTTTTTTTTTTTTTTTTTTTTAGGAGGAATCAGGGACAGGGAGTTTCTTACTTGTTATCCTTCCAACTCACTTTTTTTTTTTTTTTGAGACAGTCTCGCTCTGCTGCCAGGCGTCAGGCTGGAGTGCAGTGGTGCAATCTCGGCTCACTGAAACCTCCGCCTCCCGGGTTGAAGCAATTCTCCTGCCTCAGCCTCCGTGGTAGCTGGGACTACAGGTATGCGCCACCACGCTCAGCTGATTTTTTGTGTGTTTTTAGTAGAGACGGGGTTTCGCCATGTTGGCCTGGGATTACAGGCTTGAGCCACCCTGCCTGGCCCCAACTCATTTTTTTAATAGAAAAAGTAATTAATCTGATAAATGGCAGAGAAAATTCTGATTTTTACTGATCTTCATTATATGGTGGTGACTCCAAGAAGTTGAAATAAAGAGACTTCAGAGCTTATCTCTCTCAATCACTATCTTCAGGCTCTTGAAACTGCTTGTTGCACAAAACAGGGAGCACTTGTGTAAGAGCTGCGTAGGCAGGCTCAGTCCAGCTACTGGTTTCATGAATCCAACTTTGCAAGTATAACAGAATGTCAGAATCCCATGAGTCAAAGCTTTATGATGAGAGAGGAAGAATGACACTTTACTCCCCTATCTATTTTTAAAGTTAAATTTTTAATAAAGTTAATAAAGTTAAAGTTAACGAAGCTGAATCCACACACAGTTGAGTACTCACGCACAGGCTCCTTGCATTGGTTTTTAATTGTTAAATCATTCATGAGAAGTGGTTTTATTTTGTATTTTCAAACTACAATACAAGTTCTGGCTGCAAAACTTTTGTCGGTCAAACATTAGCATTTGAGAAACCACGTCCCTGCTGAGAGATAGAAGTTCTAGATACAGCCTTAACTAAATCATCAGTAGACATGTGACTGTTTTTAACCAGAGGGAGGAAAATGGCTATTCAGATGGTTTTGTAGCTGGTTTTAACAGTAACCTGCAATGGCTTTTTGACAGACCTAAACCTTACTAGTTATTCTGACGCTTCAGAGCATTAGTATGAGCTTTTAGTTTGCTTATGTTAGACATGAGAAGGTGTAGCACTATCCTAAATGCCCTAAATACTGTATCTTGTCACCTTCTACCACTGAATCCAGAGGTATTTGGGAACTGTGTCTAAAATGATCTTATATTCATGTGTTTGCCATGGCTTTCTGGAGCCACCGTTCTGAATGTGGTCTCAAGTTGGCTCTTGAGGGCTAATTTCATTAAAATAAGCATTGGCATAAGTTTGAATTATGAAGGATTGTTTTGTACATACCACAGAATCTGGATTTACTGCCAACGGATTGTAGACTTTATGAAAAAGATAAAGAGAAATAAGAGTTTGTGCTGTGCAGGAAGTACACCAACTTCTTTGGGTTATGCCTCTAAATGTCTGTAACCAGTTCACAATGACAGAAGTAGCATCTACTAGAAATTAAATCAATATATTACTTTTTCTTTTAGTAATTATTCCTACAAAAATATGTTTGCTGAATAAATTAACATGCTTATTGACATACTTGATTTGCATTCTGTGGCAGCAGTTTATGGACAAAACCCTAAGCCCCACTGAAAAACTGAATAGAATTATTTGACAGTTAAGTATCACTGGAAGAGTTTGGCTCTAGGTCTCAGGAAGTGATCAGGTTGATTATGATTTTCAGTGTGCAGTCATAATACAACTGCATATTAATGATGTACATTAGATATTTTATGCACTCTGCAAATATTTTCTCATTTGATCCTTCAATACATGCATAAGATAGAAAATAGACTTGGATTTAATTACTCTATTAAGGTCAAAGACCAAAAACCTCATTACAATACCAATGTTAGAGGTTCTTCTTCCAATTAAAGTAAACTGACCAAAGGTAATTGCTCCTGTCATAATGAGAAGGCATTGGATGAACTTTAAAATGAAAACAAAAACATTCTTTTTGTTTAAGCCATCAAAAAACTGTGGGCCAAAAGTTTCAATGGACTAAATTTCAGAGCAAAACAAGCCCTGCCTGGGTGATCACAGATTAGCAGCAGAGCCCATTCTTGAGGACATTTGCTGGATCTGGGGCCTTGAGTAGGTCGAAGAACAAACCTATGATGTGCAGAGAAACAGCTGGAGCATTGGGAATAAACAAAATATTTAATCTACAGGGAACTCAAAGAGGGGCTGAAATCTAGAAAGATCATGTGGTTTCCTGGCACTTACTTATTTTCACTTAGGAGACAAGTGTCTCATTCTGTCACCCAGGCTATAGTGCAGTGGAGTGATCATGGCTCCCTGCAGCCTCAAACTCCTGGCCTCAGGAGATCCTCCTGCTCCTGCCTTGGCCTCTCCAGTAGATGGAACTACAGGCACACAACATCCTGTTTTGGTAATTTTTAATTTTTCTTGTAGACACAATAACACATTATGTTGCACAGGCTGGTCTGGAACTCTCAGCCTCAAGTGTTCTTCCCGCCTTGGCACCCCCAAAGCACTGGGACTGCAGGTGTGAGTCACCACACCTGACCTCTCCTAGCATTTAGATACTAGCCTCTGTAGAAAGAACTGGGCAAAAAAATAAATGTAAGTAGTATTTGTAGTATTTTCTTCCAATACACCCATGGGATTCTTTAGTGTGTCTTACTACCTCATATAGAAGATCATTCCTCCATCAAGGTATGCAAGATAAGAATTTAAAATTTAATTTCTTCCCTACCATAATCTCTATGCTAAAGCTTATTGTTTGATTTTGAGTCTCTGTTTTCATATCACAGTTGCAGAAAATTAATCACATTCTTTACTTCATGAGACATTATCATTATTGTTTCCTACAAGTTTCTCTCTGGTTTTACACATTTAATTTTTTAAATTCCTTGTCATAAATGGGTACTCTAATGTGTTTGATAGAGGTTCTTCACTCTTAAAGAAATCTTACAAAATAAAACACTTGTTCTCTGAGCGTGTGTGTGTGTATGTACATGAGCGTATACATATTTCTTAAAGAGTACTGTATTGTGCTATGAATCTAACTTTATTGCTGTTTTTTTCACAAAGCATAACATCCTTCATACATTCTCACATGGCTGTAGGTTATTTTGGGTTCTTTATTCCCCTATGGCTGCTGCATAGTTTTCAGTAAAAGGAACCACCCACATTTTTCCTATCTAATTTTGAAGTGGAATTCACACCGATATCTCACTAACAAATGATTCACTTTTGTAAATAGTATCCTTAGGAAGACACTTTTGGTCATGTGTCAATTTGTCAGGGGCTGTGTTAGTCCATTTGTATTGCTATGAGGAAATACCCAAGGCTGAATAATTTAATTAAAAATGAGGTTTATCTTGGCTCAGGCCTCTGCAAGCTGTATAGGAAGCATGGCAATGGCATCTGCTCTGGGTGAGGCCGCAAGAAGCTTACAGTGATGGCAGAAGGTGAAGGGGAGTCAGTGTGTCACATGGTCAGAGAGGGAGTAAGAGAGAGAACGGGGTTGTCCCAGGCTGTTTAAAACAATCAGATCGCTCATGAACTAACTGAGCAAGAACACACTTATCCCCAAGAAAATCGTGCTGAGCCAAGCTTGTCCAGCCCACAGCCTGCAGGCCAAAGGTAGGCCAGAACAGTTTTGAATGTGGCCAAGACAAATTTGTAAACTTTCTCAAAACACTACATTTTTGATTTTTTTTTAGCTCATCAGGTATTGTTAGTGTATTTCATGTGTGGCCAAAACAATTCTTCTTCCAATGTGGTCCAGGGAAGCCAAAAGACTGGAAATTCTTGTGCTGAACTATTCATAAGGGATCCACGCCGTGTTACAACACCTCTCACTGGGCTCCTCCAACATTGGGGATCACATTTCAGCATGAGATTTGGAGTGGACACACATCCAAACTGTATCAGGGATATATACCCATCATTCAGATACGTTTTGGGTATGCATATTTTTAAATGGGTCCTGCCATGTTATTTTCCAAAATGTTCGCAACCATTTAATTTTCCATCCATTGCCCATAAAGGTTTTTTCTCATCATATCCTTATCACACAATGTTATCTAGGATTCTTACATTTTCTAAGCCAGTGATGAAAATACAGATCTCATTTTTTTTGTGCACATTTGCATTTGTCAGATTGCTATAATGTATTGGACTTTTTTGACCCATTTTTCTGTTGAGTTTACTGTTTTATTTGCTGATTTGAATATTAATAATATTCACTTTGCCCTATCTAGGCATTGTCAACAGTTTCTATTACTCTGTCACATAGCTGATAACTTCGTGTGCCAGCCTTTGTTGAAATGAGTCTTTATGATTTTTATACTTCTTCTAGAGTTTTATTTATGTATTAATTAAATTTTTTGGTTTAGTAAATCTTGTACTAAAGCCTAATAACAGACCAAAATCCTTGTTTGTTGAGTTCATTCACAGTTAGAATTTGGATAACTTTTTGGTGGATAAATTCTTGTATCATAACAAAGAATGGCTATCATAATGCAATATGATTATTTCTGCTTGTGCTTATTGTTTTGTAGTCTACTTTGTTTGTGTGGGCAGGAGGACAGGACCTTAATGGCTTTCTCTACCTCCTAGTTCTCAGAACAATTGTAGAATGTTCCAAGAAGACAATATCCTGAGATGAAGAGAAAAACTGTCTGGAACAGCCTGGGCTCTGTTCCGGTTCCTCCTGGAACCAGATATTCCTGCAACTTTTAAACTCAGAGAGCCAAGTTGCACATGGGATACATAACTTACAGTGGAGAACTTAGGGGATCCTCAGCTGCAGTACAAAGTGGGGCGTGCGCAGATGAGAGTCTGTCAACCCTTGGCAACTTTTCTGACCTCAAAGGTAAGGCTCATCGTACAACTTAGGCTTTTGCTGATTCTTCCTGCCCCTCTTTGAGTAATAAATTTGGTTTGCCTGACTTACTGTGTGAGCATTCTTCTGTTTCTGGAAGATTTGTTTAAAGAAAACGTCCTGCTAGACCTAGGAATCTTTGCAATGTGGAAGTGCCATAGAGGTAAATAAGAAGCAACTTAACTGAGTTGAAAACTAGCATATATGACATGGGGCTACTGTAGCAAGGGGCAAAATGATCCTGCCGGAAAGGCTGCATATAACCATTTCAGACACATCCAGGAAGAGGAAGGTTGCTGAAACTCAGAGACATCTGAAGATCTTATTCAAGCCAACAGGAGGCCAATAAAGCAAGGGAATTCCACTGTACTCTGATTCTCAGAGAAGAGCAATGCAATGGCCCCAGTGATCAGACCAGGGAGACCATCTGCCACAGAGAAAGCAGACGTTTAGACAACAGCATGAAGACAATAAGACTTCAGACTCACTTTTCCCTAGCCTGGAGGCCACAGAAAGCCCAAAGCGTCTCAACATTTTCTTGGAGGCATTTACCTAAAAGAGACCCATTGAAACTTGAAGAAAAATGAGAAGCAAGAAGCTAAATTTAAAGATACATTATTGTCTCAAACTGTCCTCCAGAAATTAACCACAGGATGAGTCTAGTGAGACAAAGCATATCATTTATACAAAATACCAGTTAAACGTTCTTTATCTGAGCATAAGTATGTTCAAAATTTTCTCGATAAATGTATTCTGTTTTACTACTATAAATAGTAACTTTGATTTGTCATTGCTTTATAATTATCTCTACATATATTTGTATCAGCCCACTATTCGGTAGCTGCTTAGAGGAAAAGAAGTCATGTGAAAAAGACACTTGGACGCACATTTATAGCAGCACAATTTGCAGTTACAAAAATGTGAAACCAAATGTCTGTCAGCCAATGACTGGACAAAAAAAATGTGATACACACACACACACACACACACACACACACACACACACCCAGGGAATACTACTCAGCCCTGAAAGGGAGCCAAATAATGACATTTGCAGTAACCTTGATGAAGTTAGAGACGATTATTCTAGGTGAAGTAACTCAAGAATAAAAAAAACAAATATTGTGTATTCTCACTTACAAGTGGGAGCTAAGCTATGAGGGTGCAAAGACATAAGTGACACAATGCAGTTTGTGGACTCAGAGGGAAGGCTGGGGGGTGACAGATAAAAGACTACACATTGAGTACAGTGTATACTGCTCGAGTAATGGGAACACCAAAACCTAACAAATCAGGACTAAATAACTTTTCCATGTAACCAAAAACACCTGTTTCCCAAAAATCATTGAAATAAAATAATATATATGAAACCAATATGATAGTCTTGAGGCATAACATTCACTGGGTTTCACACGGGAGAAAAACAGCTAAAATCAAACACATGGACAGGTAGTCAGAACGAGGTCCATCATATAAGTAGTAAAATTAACACAAGGGCAAATATTCATGAGTGGAGTCCATTTGGAATCGCCTGCAGTGACAATGTATGTCTTCAGGCATACATAACTCACGTTAGGGAGAAAATGTATAATTTTACAAAATGTGAAACATCTTCAGAAATAACTCAATCCATGGTGTGCAGATGCAGTCCTGTACTGTAGAGACAAAGAATAAGAATTATCAAAGTGGAAAAACCTCTGCCCCTTCTCCAAATTCTGGTTCACACAAGAGAAGTACTACTGGAGAGAAAAGCCAAACATGTCCCAAATGTGGGAATGCCTTTACCTATCAGTCATTTCTTATGAGACATATGAAAATTCACACTGGAGAGAAACTTTATGAATGTAACCAAGTGGGAAAGGCTTTAGATATTCCATGTACCTTAATAAGCCTTTAAAATGAACATCGTGTGGAAGCTCTATGGCTATAACAAATGTGGGAAAGCCTTCAGCAAGCCTCAAAACATGCACATATAAGGAGTCACACTGGAAAGAAACCCTGTAAATGTGACAAATGTGGAAAAGACTTTGCAAAATCATTGGAACTAAAAGTCATCTTAAGGTTTACAATAGTAAGAAGCCCTGTGAATGAAAGAAAGGTGGGAAAATCATAATTCATGTTTTTCACCACACTGAACATGTGAGGACATACTGGAAGGGAGCTCAATGAGTTACCATGCATAAGAAAATATTTCCTGAACTCTCATATCTTACAGAAGTGTGAAAAGAAACCCTGTGAAGGTAAAGTCTATGGAAAGTCTTTTGTCTTCATTCATCGTGAGTAGATAATTGTTCTCACACTGAAGAACTATGAAAGTAAGGAATATAAAAATAAAGCCATCAGTGTCGCCTAAGACTCATAGTGCATACAAGAATTCACACTGCAGACTTCTTATGGAAGTAAAAAATGTAGAAAAGACCTCTGTAAACACTTACCCCTCCTGTTACACATAATTCCACACCCTAGAGGGAGACTAGAATTGGAATAAATATAAGAGAGCTTTCAGTTCCAGCTCCTCACTTACTGGGCATGAAGGAGCACATAGTAGGATTGAAGCACTGTAAATGTTAACAATTGTTGCCATTATCATGGTCTTATCCCTCAATTAGAACCCAAATGGATAATTTTGTAGTGTTTCCTTTCTTAAAAAAAATGGTATGACTGATGCCTATCTCTGTGCTCTTTCAGCTCCGCCATCTTAATGTTGATACACAGTCGGATTTTTACAATTCACTTACATACACATGGTTTCATTTTCAATGTAAAGGCCTTTTTGAGCTCCCTTCCATTTAGATTTAGAATTCATATGCTCCATGATACCTTTTTTGTCAGTGTGTTTTAATTGGTCACTATTTGACTGCATTATGGTCAGAGTATGTGGTTTTAATGGTACCAATTTGGGGTAACTTATGTGTTTCATTTTGGCCTACTGTGGCCAATTCTGTCCATTTCCCTGCTATATCTATTATTTTCATCTTCTTTGCTAAGGAAACAGATTCAGTTTTCACAAGTAGCACAGTTTAAATGTCTATCTATCCTCATTTTATTATTTATGTATATTTTTGAAAAATGGTCTCCCTTTGCCTCCCAGGCTGTAGTGCAGTGGCATGATCATAGCTCATTTCAGCCTTGGAACTCCTGAGGTCATGTGATCTCCCAGCTCAGACTCCCGAGTAGGTAGGACTGCAGCCATAACAGGTGTGCACCACCACTCCCAGCCTTTGTTTTATTTTTGTAGAGACTAGATCTCACCATGTTGCCTGGACTGGTTTCAAATTCCTGGGCTCAGGTGATCCTCCCACCTTGGCCTCCCAAATTGCTAGAATTACAGGCATGAGCCACCATGCCTGGCCCTGATTAATGTTTTTAAATAAGTTTCCCAGTTTTCCTCATAACTGTGGTGAGCAGAGCTTATAGTCCTGGCCAATGTGAAATGCAGAATTCACTGGTCTGGATTTCTGAAACTCTGTGTGGAAAGGGGAGAGTTATTGTTACTCTTTTCCCTTAACCAAGTTCCCTTTGCTCTCTCTGCTTGCTGCTCTCTGGAAATAGGATGAAATGCTCAGAGTCGGGTTTAGCAACTTGAAGACATTGGAATGATGGTCCCAATAACACAACCTTCCATATACAAGATTTCTCATTCGCCAGTGGCATGTTGAGTATCCATGGCTGCCCTGGACTATTTCTGGACTTGTTTCATGAAACTAACCCCTAGTAGAATTAAAAAACATTTTAGGAGAGATGTTTATAACAGATTAAATGATATACCTAAAACATGAATAAAACATATTATAAAAATAAAGAGAATAGACACAATGGGTTTGCAGATGCTGATTGGCCACACTCATTTTTGGCTGTTGCCCCCATGGATGCCCCACCTACTGTAACACTTGGAGAGCTGGCAGCCATCACTCAAGAAATCAGAACACATTGGCCTCTACTGCAGCATCAGGGAACTAAACAAACACTAAGCCTGTCAGGTCTCAAGAAACATACTTGTGTGAGTAAACATGGTACATAAATTTATTTGGTGACTTTGAGATATCTCATGCTAAACAGATAAAGTTAATTAAAACTAGTTTAAATTACTTGATTAAAACTAATTGCCATAATTAAAAATTCATGGCAACAGCACTCCAACTCCCCATTATTTATCCAGGGCATTGAAAATTGGAACACATCACAGATCCTTAAGTCATTCTCTGAATCAGGAGGAGAAAAGAGGAGAACAGAGAGAGCTCATTGTATGTGCCGGGCACTGGACTGAGTGCTGTGCCTACAGAATTCCACTTGATGCTTGCAATAATTCTGCAAGATAAAAGTAAAAACTCTCTCTCACACACACATTGTCAAGCACACACTAGAAACTACAGAACAAAGAGAGAATTGGCAACTAAGAGAAGTACAGGGCTGGCCAATCACATTGGCTCACGTCTATAATCTCAGCACTTTAGTCTAGGAGTTCAAGACAAGCCTGATCAACACAGCAAGACACCATCTCTACAAAATGTTTTTTAGATAAAAATCATTTTGAAAAAGAGGCATAATGCCTAAGGGCTCCGGGAAGCAATACCTTTATGGCTGTATGGTAAGCAGCAGGCAAGGCTACTTGTCGGACCAAAGTGGTAATAATTCTAGGGTTCCTTTGCACACTGAGCCAGGCTGCAAACTGCAGACTGGCTAGCTCAGCACTGCCTGGGTTCACTTTACCCTTTCCACAGCTCTAAAGCTCTGCCAGGTGGGACCTAAGCGTAAGAGAAAGTGATATTACGCAGGACTCTCTTGACTTCAAGTGAGTCCCTGACCCACTTTACCCACCTTGATTCAGCAGAACATTGAATTATTTGGCTCTCATTCATAAAAATGTCCATGAGTAGATGGCTTCTGGCTCAGTGGGATCAGGGGTCAAGTAATATCAACCAAGGCTCCTTCTGTCCCTTCATTTCCTGTGTCAGCTCTGCTCTTCAGGCAGGCTATTTTGGGAGAACAGCAAAAATGGCCCCATAAAGTTCATATCACTCATTTCCTTGCAAGTAGCTAATCCAATAAAAAGAACGCACCTCACTCCCAGCAGTATCATCAATGGTGCAGGGATGACTTCCATGAGCCCAGCTTGTATCACATGCCCATTCCTGAATTAATTACCCTGCTAATCTGATTGCCCAGGATGGGTCAGCCCTTCCCAAATCATGAGTTAGACATGGAGGAGTGGCCCTCCCATGAACGAAAATATGGAAGCGTAGTGGCAAAGGAATATGGGTGGCATGGCCTCATCTTTACATAAAAAGTATGAGCGTATTTGTGTTCTTTTATACAATCATTTACATAGTCACTGGGAAAAAGTTAAGAAAAACCCACACACGACTTCTACATGTCTCTGTGTTTTGTTTTCAACACTGAGCTGTGATATATTTAATTAAAACAAAACTTTGAAATAACGATTTGGGACCATAGGAATACTTTAGCTGATGCAACACAGGTGAGCAGTTCTTTGGTGCCATGAAGACACAATTCCCAGGAGCCCACCTAGGGTCTCCCAGAACAAGCATGTGGGCTACCCACTGGCTGCACTTCCACCTTTCCTTTCCTGGGCCGTCAGGAAGAAACGAGTTCTGAATTCAGTTGAACTGAGCTCAATTCAGGCTCTGTGACTCACTGGCTGTGTAATTCTGGGGCAGTCACTTGCTCCCCTTGACTTCCATATCCTCCTTGACAAAATGGAGAGGAAGAGTTACTGTCAGGTTTCGAAGGTAAGGTGAGGTTAGAGCAAGACAGAGAGAGAGAGTTGGCGGCTTCAACAGCAACACCTTTATTGCTGGCAAACCCTGCAGAGAAGGAAACCAGCTTAGTGCCAGCACCCACTGCTGCTCACAGGCAGAGGTAATTATGGGACTGGAGGGAATTACGGGACTGGAGGGAGCGGTCTGGGTGGTATAGCTTGCTGCACAGCAGGATATGGCAAGGATGTTCCTGCAGTCATATTTGCCCGGCAAAATGTGATAAGGATGTTTCTGCAGTCAGGTGGTTAGGAAGGCTGTTTCTCATGGCCTGAGTTCCCGTGGAATGTTTCACTCTGACCAGGGTCTGCAAAATGACTGGGGGTTTACAAAATGGTGTAGCTTGGACTAACAGTAATAACTCCCAGGTAGACAGTTCTTCAAAGTCAACTGCCCTTGAGCATCTCTACACTGTACACGACACAGTGCTAGGACCCAGGGCCACAGGAGGAACAGGACAGATGAGGCCCCTGCCATCCTGGTGCTCATGTCTGATGAAGGAAGCTAACAGGTCATAAGACCAGGTCAGATGATGGTGGTAACGCAAGACATTAGCTGAGTGAGATGAGCTGGAAAGAAACTGAGGGAGCTCTTCCAAACACAGTGACAGGCAGAGACCCTTACAAGAGGTGACTTGTGAGCAGAAACCTGAGAGATGTGGACAGGGGATATAAAGAAGAATCTGCCGCTGAAGCCATTCCAGAAGTAAGACCTAGCACCAGGTGGACAATGAAAAGTCCCGACCTGTGCATTCCTTTCTCAGTGGTGCACAAATAGAAACATGGGGCAATTCTGTGCAGGGTCCACGGAGGAAGCAGGAAGAAGGCGCACTGCAGAGCCATGCTGGGGATGAAATCTGGCTCAACAGTGAAACTAGGAGCAGGTGCTGCTTACACTGACTGCAACACAGGTCATGAAGCATAACTAAAGCATAACCAGCCCCTGAGGGCATGTCCAGAACCAGACCAGCTGGCCAGGCTGCCAGCATCTTAGTAGAGAGTCCAGAAGATCAGATGATCACGTTGGTGGGGGGTGGGGAGGACAGGAAAGCTTCAGGAAATTCCAGAGGACCCATGACACTTAGCACGAACTTCCCAAATGGGATTTGTTTGGCATTGTTGTTTCTAAAGGGTTGCTCCCTCCACCCCCACCTGCCCATTGCCCAACCAGGGGAAATCTCAGTGTGGGGTCCACAGAAACAATCCCAATGAAAGGGGAAAGGGTGTTTCTTATCAAAAACTAAGGAAGGAGACCCACAAAACACCATGGGAGAGGAGCAAGCATCCACCTTGGGGCCAGACAGCCCATGGTCAAAATTGAACTCTACCACTGTTCAGCTGTGTGACTTTGGGCAAGTGACTTTCTCTCTCTGATCCTCATGTTCCTTTTTGGTAAAAACAGCACAATGACAGGTCTATGGGGATTGGAGATGCTGACAGAAAAATGTGTGTCTTAGTTTGAGTTTCCTGGAAGTAGATCCTGAGGCATAGATTCAAATATAAAAACTTTCTGTGGAGATGACTGTAGGACAGTAATTCTACTGCCAGTTCTTCCTTAGGGTAGCGATCCTAGGAGATATCAGCAGAGTGGGGAGCTGTTGACAGGAAAGGAATGCTGCAGTTACAGGGACCTATATCAAGAAAGTTTCTACTGTGGCAGCCAGGACTTAGCCCTGCTAGGTACTTCTGAGAGACAGCATAGAACATGTGCCTCAGAGTCACCCCACCCAGATCAAGGGAGCTGGGTATTTATCCACTGATACCTACCAGTCACTCCTCAGGGCTCCATCCAAGGGCATGATTCCTCTAGAATGGCCTGGCTGCACTGCAAGGGTCAGACCTGGGGTTGAGGCCAGGGGCCCTGACAGCGCCCCCAGTAATGAGCAGGAGCACCACCTGGTGTGGAGAAATTTAGTCACTCAGTGACTCCAACACACACACACAATCACACCACACTGCAGCGCCAATACAGTGCATACATACACATACATACACATACGTGCATACATGACTGTAACCCTCTTAGATCCTGGTGAATGCATGGAGTAGATGATGAGGTGGGAAAAAGGGGGAAGAGCAAAATTAAGGAGAGTGAAGTTCTTGGGAACAAAACACAAATTTAGGCAGAAAATCAAGGGGCAAGAGGAGTGGTCTGGACACCAAATGCCTGCTGGGTCGCACCTGCTCTACACACACTGTCACCAATTCTCCAAGCAGCCTCATGGGATAGAAGAAATTCCCCTCAATTTACAGATGGCAGAAATGTAGTTCAGGAAAAAAAAAACCTGATTTTCCTGATGTCTCAGCAAGTTCATGGGTGATAGATATGGACTCCCAGATCTTTCTGTCGACAGAACCTAAAAATTCTCCCTTGTTAGGCAGGCTGGGTACCAGGCCCTGCTTCTGGGCTCTGCTCCTTTTCCTGCTAGGCAATAATGGCAGAATTGACAAAAACGTTTTCCACCTTCACTAATTGGAGGAGAGCCAATGAGAGGGCCTGGGGAACAGGCCATGAGGCCCTGCACCCACCATTCAATGTCTTCTGGATTGTGGGCCCTCGGGGCTCCTGCACCACATGCTGCCAGCACTCCCAGTTTCTGGTGTCTTGTGAGGTTGTGTAGGGCCCAGTAGAGGTCACTGGCTGTGTTGTTATATCCTGAGAGGCAGCCAGGCAGGTTTGGGTCTCTTGGCTGCTTCAGCACCAGAGGATGGACAGCGCCCACACACCAAGTCCCTGGAGAGAAAGGGGGAAGGGAAATGAAGGGCAGAATGGAGTGATATAAGGTCCATCCACCACATCCCTGGATGGAGAGACCCCTGTTCCCACAGTAGTCCCACACCGAGACCGCCACTGACACCCATCAAGACGCCGGCCTCCATTTATATGTCCTCATCTGACAACTTCTTCCCATTTTCATCCTGGAGACGAGACCTCTGAACCACACAAGCTCTGAGGGCAGCTGAGTGTAACCTGAGACAGTCCCTGAAGACCTTTCGTCCAAGCAGGATCCCTCCCTTACCATCGCCAGACCTGCCCCATAAGCTCCCTCCCTGGTCTCTTGGCTCTTGTTCACTCCTTCCAGGCAGCCTTCTACAGTCATCTCTATAACGTGTCTGTCTGTCCCTCCTTTATCCAGACCTTCCACGGCTCCCTAGAGCCCTCCAGATCAAGTTCAAGTTCCTTGATCAGACACTCGATCTCAAGCTCCATTCTACTCCTGAATTAATTAAGTTCCTAGAGAAGCACGCCTGGCTCAGCACAAATGCATCAATGAAGTATGAGGCCTTGAACGTGCCCTTGGCCTTGAGGAAGTCATCAACAGCCTGGCTAGTGCGGGTGCAGTGCTGCTCCAGGACGACAGTGTCAAAAGTTTTGCTCCAAGTCAGGCCCTGCAGAAGCCTCGCCCCCAGGAGTGAGGTAGTAGAGGAAGTCCATGCTCAGGCAGATCTGCTGGTGCTGTCACACTATGAGGGCACTGACCTCCAAGGTGGCGGCAATATATTCACTGGGATTCCTGCAGGGAGTGGAAGCAGCTCCATAACACATATGAAACCCTGAAAGCACTTCCCAGACAGAACCTCAGGACCACATTGCATGCAGAAACGGGTGCCCTCTGAGCACAATTCTCTCTCCGTGCCCACTCTGAGCTGCCTCCTGGCCTTACATGCCCCAGCCTGGCCCAGAGCCTGGAGCTCAGCAGGTGTTTAGTCCATGGAGTTGACTGCTCTCTGGGCCAGGAGAGCCCTTGGTGGCTCTGTGACTCCTGCTTTAGAACCCCTCCCTCTACCTTGGGACCTCCCAATTCCCATGGGAAGCCCCCATGGCTATGGATTGCCCCACCTGCCCTGTGATCTGCCAGCTCCATGGCCTTACTTGATGCCTTAGCTCTCCCAGACCATGACATGTTTCTCAGAATGTGGCTTATGTCCAGGGCCATCTGTGGGGTTTGCTGGGGACCTCTTGCTGTTCTCCTTTATGGTCTGTAGGGCAGGACCAAGAGGAAAAGCCAGCACTCACAACCTCAGAATGGACGAAAGGCTCACTGCCACAGATGGCAACCACCAAACAGTCTGCGGTGCTTCTGGAAGGAAAGGAGGTTTTATTCTGCAGAAAGCTCCTTGTTTGGCTTCTTTCTGAAACTGGGGTGGGGCAGGGGTACCAAGCCCAGCTTACCTGCAGTGCCTATGTTACCATCTATGCCTAGGATGTGTGATGGGCCCCTACTCCCACTGCAGGGTCGAAGTTCCCTCCAGCTGGAGGCCTGGGCTCCTGACACCACCTGGCCTGTTTGTCCTGCTCTGGATGAGCGCAGAAAGGCTGTACCTGGTATTTCCTTAGGTTTCCACATTCTAGACATCCAGCAGGAGTCACCATGTCCAGCCCCACATCTGAAAGGGGTCTCCCTTGTAGAGCAGCCAAGACATCTACAGATGGAACAGTGCTCGGTGAGACAGGCCACAGGGGTCCCCAGTGATAATCAGTGCCACAGGATTCCGAAGGTTTCTAGCCTTGGGCTCTGTGGTTCCTCAAAGAAGTTAGCTATATTTAGGACCAGGCCTCCCCTGCCACAATTCAGAGTGGATGAGTGCTCAGTGTCAAGAACTCTGGTCTGGACCTAGTTTTTTATTTAGGTCACCAAGAGAAAACCCTAACCCCTGAGCTAGAAGTGGTCCAGGCCCTGGCATGAGATTTTCTTTTAGCAACGTGATACTTGCAGGGACCGGTTTTAGAAAAGCTGGTGACCAGGCCTGCTATCCTCCGGGTAAGGACGGTGTGCCACCCACCCTCTGAGAGGCAGGTGGTGCCAGCCCACAGCACTGGATGCCTGTACCCCTGGCTCTGCAGACGTCGGTCATGGAGGTCCCACCCTCTACACATTACCTTCTTGCTGCTCCTCAATTTCTTCTAGTCATTAAACACTTGGAGCCATTTTTCTGTGCATCTCATCTGACATTTTTACTCTCAGATGAAACACAACAAAGCTGAGCCACCAGGATTCCTGGAGGGGACCTTGGATGCAGGGTCGTGGGCTCCAGGGCCCTGATGGGACTGAGCCAGAAGGAGCCAGGGAAGGACAAACACGGGCTGAGCCCCTCTGACCCACTGGTCATTGTGGCTTGGCCTTATGGCTCCAAGACAGGCCGTCCTCAGGCCACAGACATCATGGGCTTTGGTCATGTCCCAGCCTCCCAGTACTGTCCTGGCACTAGCAGGTGCTGATTCCTGAGCCACAATCGCAGTTCTTGGTTTTGGTGTGGAAAACCCCCTCCTGGACAGAGTTCTGGGGTTGGGCTTGTCAAAAACCATGGGGCCTCCCAGGGATGGTGTGTCACTCCTACTTGCCACCAAATGTGCACACAGGCTGTCCCCCTGTCCAGCTTATCCTGCTGGACAAAATGGAGGAAGTCAGGGAACAGGCAGGGTGGGCAGCTGGGGTGCAGGGAGATGCAGGTGCATGCTGGGAGGTCAGACCTTGCGAGGGCTGTGGGGGTATCAGGTGGAGTGGGCTCCAGGTGCACCCTGGGCTCCCTAGAACCCAGCTGGGTGATGTGGTCACTTTCTGGGGGACTGCTGTCAGGCCCCGGCCACCCACCCTGGGCAGCACCATCCCATCTCAGGACTGGACTTTCTGAGTCCTGAGACAGGACAGTGCTGCCAAGGCCTGACAGCCTGGGAGAAACTGTCAAGTCCTCCATCCCTAGACCAGCCTCCCACACAGCAGGGACACTGACCTTCACCTTCAGGGCACTGAGCAATCCATCTCACTCTAAGGCGACCAAGGCAGAGCTGAGGACCTGTGCCAGACTGGGAGCCAGTCCCCTCCCTAAGTGGGCCTGAGGGAAGCACCATCCCTGTCCAAATCCACACCAAGTTTCAGCCCAGGAGACACAAAAGGCAGGGAGAACAGGAACTCCCTGCTGACTGGCACTGGAAAAGTAAGACCTGGCAGAAGAGGAAGCGCAGGGCTGGCAGGGGATGTTCCAGGCCCATGGAGAGGTCAAGCTGTAGCAAACGGCTGCCCCTCCGAGGCTGGAGGCTGTGCCCTCTGGAGGCTCTGAGAGAGTCCAGTCCTGAGATGGGACAGTGCTGCCCAGGGTGGGTGGCCGGGGCCTGACAGCAGTCCCCCAGGGAGTGACCACATCACTCAGCCAAGGTCCAGGAAGTCTGGGCTGAGAACTGCCCAGTGTAATGAGGGTGCAACTGGAGCCCACCCCACCTGAAGCCCCAAAAGCCCTCACAGGGTCTGACCTCCCAGCATGAAACCGCCTCTCCCTGCACTCCAGCTGCCCACCCTGCCTGTTTCTTAACTTCCTCCATTCTGTCCAGCCCATAGACTGTGACCATCTCTCCGGCCACTCTGGCCCTTCCTTTACCTATGTCCTGTCATCATCTTTGAGCAAGATCTCCCAGGTCCATCCAAACATCTGCTTTGTCCACTTTTGACCGGACTGTTAGACACCACTGGGCCATCCCACCTGTGCACAGGGCCCACCATGACGTGCATTGCACCTGGCATCTCCCAGCATGATCAGCAGCCCCCATTGACCAGGTCCCTGCTGACCAGGCTTCACTGACCAGGTCCCTGCTGACCAGTTCTCACTGACCAGGCCCTGCTGACAAGCCCTCACTGACCAGGCCCTGCTGACAAGCCCTCACTGACCAGGTCCCTACTGACAAGGCCTCACTGACCAGGTCCTTACTGATAAGGCCTACTGAGCAGGACCTTCCTGACCAGCCCTCACTGATCAGGTTCCGCCAATCATACCTTATTGCTGGCCCCACAGATGAGGCCCCACTGACCAGGCCTCCAGGGAACAGGCTGCCACTGACAAGCCTCTTACTAATCAGTCCTGAGGTTACCAGATGCCCCTGACCTGGACCCTAGAGAGCTGGCCCCATTAACAGGCACCCATTGCTCAGATCCCGACTGACCAGGTCACCACTGATGAGACTAGTGCTTCAAAAGCCACCACTGACCAAGTCCTCCCTGATCAGGCAATGGGGTCACGATTGGTGGAACCTGGTCAGTGAGGCCTTATCAGTAAGGACCAGGTCAGTGAGGCCTGGCCAGCAGGCACCTGGTCACTGGGGGCTGCTGAGCATGCTGGGGGATGCCAGGTGCAATGCACATTATGGAGGGCCCTGTGCACAGTTGGGTTGGCCCAGTGGTGTCCCATGGCCCAGTCAAAAGTGGACAAAGCAGGCATTTGGATGGACCTGGGAGATCATGCTCAGAGATTCTGACAGGAATCAGGCCCCCACTAACTAGGTGCCACTGCTCAGGCTGCCCTGATCGGGGCCCCAATGACAAGGGCCTCACTGATGAGGACATGCCCACCAGGCCCTGCTGACTAGGTCCCGTGTGACCAGGCCTCCACTGAAGAACACCTTTTGACCTGGTCACCAGAGACCCAGCCCGTGCTGACAAGGCCACCACTACGCTCCATATGACCAGGTCTTCGCTGACCAAGCACCGGCAGCCCAGGTTTCCACCCACCATACACCAAATGACTGGCTACCACTAGGTCCCCACTCATCCAGACCCTCACTACTAGATCCCCCTAATGATACCCTCTCAAAGCACACCCCTGCTGACCACACCCCCATTAAATAGGCCTCACTGACCAAGTCCCAACTGACTAGGTCCACTGAGAAAGCCCACACTGATCAGGCTCCTGTGACGAAGCCCCCACTGGCAAGGCCAAAGCGACCAGGTACCCACTGGCCATGTCTCAAGTGACTAACCCCGCTGAGTAGGCCTTCACGGACTAGGACCCCGCTCCACAGGACCTCACTCATCAGACCCCCACTGACCCAGGTTTCCATTAACCAGGTCCCCAGGGACCAGGCTCCCACTGACCAGGCTGCCACTGACCAGACCTTGCTGCTCAGGTGACAGCCAAACCATATTATTCAGCCCCGACCCCTCAATCTCATCTTCTTCTCACATTACAAAATACAATCATGTCTTCCCAATAGTCTCCCAAAGTCTTAACTCATTCCAGTCTTAACACAAAGGTCCAAAGTTCAAAGTCTTATCTGAGACCAGGCTAGACTTCCATTCAGCTATGAGACTGTAAAACAGAAATGAGTTAGCTACTTCCAAGATATGATGAGGGTACAGGCAGTGGTTAAACATTACCAATCCAAAAGGAAAGAAATCGCTGAACACACACACAGACACACACAGACACACAGACACACAGACACACACACACACACACACACACACACACACCCCTCCCCCTAGGACTACAGGCCTCATGAAGGCTGACTCTTAGCAGGGCAGTCATAAAATGCTGAAGCTCCAGAGTCATCTTGACGCCATCTCTCAAACTGAGGGCACACTGTTGTGAGTGGTGGGCTCCCAAGCGCTCTGCTCCTGTGGCTTTGGAGGGTTCCGCCACCACATCTGCTCTAACAGGCTGAGAGGCATTAAATGCCAATGACTTTTCCACTTTCAGGGTGCAGGCTGTTGGGGAACTACCATTCTGGGATCTGAAGGATGGTGGCCTCCTTGTCACAAAATCACAAGGTGGTGCCCCAGTGGAAACTCTGAGCGGGGGGTTCAACCCAACGTTCCTTCTGGACGGCCCTAGCAGAGATTCACCATGACAGCCCCACCCCGGCAGGAGGCTCTCCCCTGCACACACAGTCTTCTGCATACGTCCTCTGAAATCTAGGTGGAGGCACTAGGTGGAGACTCCAAGCCTCCACTCCTGTACTGGGTACACCTGAAGGCTTAAAACTACATAGAGGGCACCAAGGCTTCTGGCTATATACCTCTGAAGAAGTAAGCTGAGCTGCACCTGGGCCCCTTTCGGACATGTCTAGAGGTGGAGAGAAAGCAGATGAAATGCAAGAAGCAGTCTCCTGAGGCTGTGCAGGGGGATGTGCTGGCCTGGGTATGGCCAATGAAACCATTCTTTCCTCCTAGGCCTCAGAACCTGTGATGAATGGAGATGCTTCAAAGCTCTCTGAAATGCCTTGAGGCCTTTGCCTTCATTGTCTTGGCTACTATTTGGCTCCTTTTTACTTATGCCAATTTCTGAAGTCTTCCAAAATTACTCCCCTAAAAATGGGCTTTCTGTTCCACCACATGGCCAGACTACATATATTCCAAAGTTTTCATCTCTGCTTTCCCTTTAAATTTAAGTTCAATCTTTAGGTCGTTTCTATGATCACTCATATGAAGACAGGCAATTAGAAGCAAATACACCACCTTCTCAATGCTTCACTACTTAGAAATTGATTATGCTAGATGCCCTGAATCATCACACTTAAGTTCAAAGTTTTAAAGATCCCTAGAAAATGGGCACGAAGCTGCCACATTTTTGGCTAAGGCAAAACCAAAGTGACCTTTGTTCCAGTTCCCACTAACTTCCTCATTTCCCTTTGAGACCACCTAACCTGGCCTT
This sequence comes from Sapajus apella, assembly GCF_009761245.1. NCBI lineage: Eukaryota > Metazoa > Chordata > Mammalia > Primates > Cebidae > Sapajus > Sapajus apella. The sequence goes on from NW_022437515.1 coordinate 35,842, forward strand.
CACGATCAGTATTTCTGTCAACATTTTGGTGACAACCATTTAAACAATTTCAAATATGTTCCAAACTTCCCCTTAAATTCCCATCTCCTACTGAGCATGCCAAACTCTGGCCTCTGCCCACTGCCCAGACCCAAACCCGTTCCCACATTGTCAGATGTCTTTAGCAAAATGCTCCATTTCTCAGCACCAATGTACAGTGTTATCCTATGAGAAAAAGTTTTAACTGTCTCACAGTTATGTAGGCTCTACACAAAGAATAGTAGCTTTTGCCTCTCAGAGGCCTCACAAAACTTCAACTCAGTAAAGAGGGCAGTAAAAGACTGAGACATCTCATATAACAAGCACAGAAGCAAAACAAAGAAAGAAAAAGGTACGACGCACTTACAAACAACCGGATCCCATGAAAATTCACTCACTTCCAGGAAAGAGTTGCTGAACAGTTTATTAATAACATACCCACATGACTCAAGCAACACCTACCTGTCCACACTTGATCATTAAATATGAAAATCTGACATCAGTTTTGGCAGGGACATGAAGCCAAACCATATAATTCTGCCCCAGTCCCACTAAACCTTGGTGCTTCTCAAAATGCATAACTTGAGAAAAAAGGCTGCAAATTTACCAAACTTTTAAGCTCTGCTTCTCATTTAAATATAACTTCCAACTTAAAATCATTTTTTGGTCACATAGAAGAGCACAGGTTGTTCGACGCAGCCAGGACACCTCTTCACTTTTGCTGCTTACAAGTACATTCTACCAGATACACCCTAAACCATCATCCTCAAGTTCAAAGTTTCACAGGTCTCCAGGATAGAGCTACCATGCAGCCACTTTGTTTGCTAAGGCCAAACAAAAGTATCCTTGGCTCCTGTTCCCAGTAAGTTCCCGATTTCCATCTGAGACCTCCTCGGCCTGGCCTTCCTTGTTCATCCTTCTGTCAGCCTTTGGATCACAACTATTTTACAAGTCTTTGCAATTGTCAAAACTCTCTTTTATCTTTCTGTCTTCTCTTAAGCCCTCCAAACACTCCAACTCTGTTACTCACTTCTGAACCTGATTCTATATTTTAAGGTATCCTTGTCAAAGTCAGGCAATGCGGTAAAAGAAAAAAGTCCGTATTTGCGGGAAGATTCAAGAAGGCTACAGATATATGCACAAAACAAAACCTGAGTGCTAATATCCAAGACAATGGAAAAAGGGCATTGACGGCATTTTAGAGCTCTACTCCCCAGTACCAATTTTCTGTATGATCATGAAGAAAAGAGGTTTCACTGGTTTACAGTTCTGCAGGCTGTAAAGGAGGCAGAGTGAGTTCTGTCTCTGAGAGGACTCAGGAAGCCTCCCAATCATACCCAAAGGCCAAGGAGCAAAGAGATGTCTCATATGGCCAAAGTAAGAGCAAGACAGAGAGAGGAAAGTGGGGGGCCACACACTTTAAAAAAAACTAGATCTCATGAGAACTCAGTATCATGAGAACAGCATCAAGGAGATAGTATTAAGCATTCATGAATGACCTGTCCCCCACTCAACCTCACCCCTTCAAAATATACAATATCCCTCTCTCCAAATAAACCAGGAAGCACCCCCAACCTCCGTAAACTCTGAACACCGCCCCCCCACCTTTCACCTCTCAAACCTAGGCATCTATGATTAAATCACCTGCCTCCAGGCCCAACCACCAACATGAAATACTACAACTGACATCAGTTTTAGTAGGAAAACAAATCATATTATTCTGTTCCTGGCCCCCCCAAAATTACACCCTCTGAAGCAGTGACCAAGTCTGTACCTGTACACAGCAGTGACCAGAGGCTGCACACAGCAGTGGGGCCATGGGGCTGGCCCAGGAAATCATTCTTCTCTCCTAGGTCCCAGGGCCTATGACATCAAGGGCTGCTGCAAAGTTCTCTGAAATGGCTTGAAGGCCTTGTCCTTTTTGTCCTGCTATTAGCACTGGGTTCTATTTTATGCAAATTTCTGAAGCCTTCTTGAATTTTCCTCCTGAAAATCAGCTTTTCTTTTGGAGCGATTGGCCAGGCTGCGAATTTTCCAAACTTCGGAGCTCCACTTCTCATTTGAATATGTTTCCACGAGATGTGATTTCTTTGGTCACACAGACTGTTCAATGCGGGTAAAGTGCCTCTTGAGCTTTGCTGCTTACAAGTTTGCTTTACCACATACTATGTGAATCATCACCCTCAAGTTCAAAGTTTCACAAATCTCCACAGCAGAGGCACCACGCAGCCATGTTCTTTGTTATGGCAAAACAAAAGTAACTTGGCTCCTGTTCCCAGTAACTTCCTCATTTTCATCTGAGACCTTCTAAGCTTGTTCTTCACTGTACATTTTTCAGTCTGTCCATCCCAACTATTTACCATGTTTACAATGGTCCAAACTTTCCCTCGTTTTACTGTCTTCTTCTAAGCCCTTCAAACTCTCCAACCTCTGGCCCTTACCCCCTCCTGAACCTGCTTCTACATTTTCAGCTATCTTTGTCCCAGCCTGGCAATGTGATAAAAACAGAAAAATCCATTTTCAGTAGGAAAATTCAAGAAGGCTTCAGATATTTGCATATAAAAGAAGCCAATTGCTAATAGTCAAGAAATTAGTAAAAAAAAAAAAAAAAACTTGAGGGCATTTTAGAGCTCCACTCTACAGTATCAATTTTCTGTAATATTATTTTAAAGACAGGTTTAATTAGCTCATGGTTCTGCAGGCTGTAAAGGAAGCATAGTGGCTTCTGCTTCCGGGAGGACTCGGGAAGCCTCCTAACCATACAGCAGGCCAAGCGGCAATGAGATGTTTTACATGGCACGAGTAGGAACAAGACAGAGAGAAAAAGGTGCCGCAGGCTGTTATACAACCAGATTTCATGAGAACTCACTATCAAGAGATCAGCATCAAGAAGATTAACCATTGCTGAAGGATCCGCCACCCACACTCCCACCCACTGTTTCCAGACAGAAGCCTCCTGCAGAGGCACAGCCTCTTGGAAAACTTTTACGATGGCAGTGCAGAAGGAAAATATGGGCTTGGAGCCCCGACACGAGAAGGCACCATCCTCCAGACCCCAGACTCATAAACCCACCAACAGCCCCCATCCTCAGTATGGAAAAGCTACAGGCACTCAACATTAGCCCAGCCCATGAGAGCAGCCACGGGGGCTGAAGCCTGCAAAGCCACAGGTGCACTGCCCTAGTAGAGGTTTTCCATGAGCCTCTGCCTTTGCAGAAGGCTACTCCCTCTTGCTACTACACACCACTCTCACACTTCCTCCTGCCAACATACTCCTCCCCACCCCTTTTTTATCCACCCCAACCCCTTCCGTCCATGATTAAGTCACCTCCCACCTGGCCCCATCTCCAATATTCAGGATTACAATTCACCTGAGTTTTAGCAGGGAAGCACAGCCAAGCCATAGTATTCTGACCCTGATCCCGCAGGATCTCATGGTCTCACAGAGCAAAATACAATCATCCATTTTCAAAAGTTGCCAAAAGTCTTAACTCATTCCAGCATTAACTCAAATATAAAAAGTTTAACATCTCATCTGAGACAAGGAGTCTCAGTCCCTTTTGCCTATGAGTCCCTGAATTTAAAAGGGAGTTCTTTTCTTTCAAGGTACAATGATGGTATCGGCACTGGGTATACTTTCTCAATCCAAAGGAAAGAAATTTCCCAGAAAAATAACACAAACAGGACCACAGGCCCAATGCAAGTCAAAAACCCAAGAATCCAGGATCTATTCAATCCCACAGCTCTAAAATCATGAAGAGAACCCACTATTACATGGACAGCAATAAGGAGATGGTGTTTAATCATTTGTGAAGGATCCGCACCCCACTACCACCTTTTACCCATCTCCCCCACCATAATCCCCCATACTCCCTACACCTCCCACCCACCTTCCAAACCCCACTACCCACCAGGCTCCACCTTGAACATTCCCAATTACAATTCCAAATCCACATGAGTTTTGGTAGGGACACAGAGCTAAATTTTATCATTCTGTCCATGCCTCCCCAAATCTCATGTCCTTCTCACACTGAAAAATAAATGCCTTCCCTACAGTCCCCCGAAGTTATGTATCATTCCAGCATTTATACAAATGTCCAAAGCTTAAAGTCTCATTTGACACAAGGGTACAGTCCTTTAGTCCCATGAGCATCTGGCCAAGACCCACTTCTCAGCCTGCTTCGACACTTTCAGTATCTTTGTTGCAGCCTGGCAATGTGGTAAAAGGAGAAAAGTCAACTTTCAGGGGGAAAATTTATGAAGGCTTCAGATATACCCACGGACAGAAGATGAGGTTTGGTTGCCAAGACAATGAGGAAAATCTCTTCAAGACATTTCAAAGCTTTACTTCACAGCATTAATTTTCTGTATGATCATAAAGAAAAGAAGTTGAATTAGCTGAGGGTTTGGCAGGCTGTAAAAGAAGCACAGAGGCCTGTGCTTCTGGGAGGACTCAGGAAGCCCCCCAAACATACCAAAAGACCAAGCGGCAAAAGGAGTTCATATGGCAGAAGTAGGAGCAGGACAGAAAGGAAAGAGGTGCCACAGACTGGTACACAACCAGATCTCGTGAGAACTACCTATTACAAGGTGAGCATCAAGAAAATGGTGCTTAACCACTGGTGAAAGATCCGCTCCCAACCACCCTCCCACCCCCACTGTTTCCAGGGAGAAGCCTGCTGCAGAGTCAGAGCCTCTTGGAAAACCTCAACTAGGGCAATTCAGAAGGAATATATAGGTTGCCATCCTCCAGACCCCAGATTCATAGACCCACCAACAGCTTGAACTCTCAGTGTGGAGGAGCTACAGGCATTCAACACCAGCTTAGCCCATGAGAGCAGCCATGGGGACTAAACCCTGGAAAGCCACAGGTACGCTGCCCTAGTAGACATTTTCCGTGAGGCTCTGCCTCTGCAGCAGGGTACTCCCACCCTTGCTGCTACCCAACACCCTCTCACCACCCTACTGCCAGCATACTCCTCCCCACCTTCCCCACTCCTTTTTCTTTCCACCCCTAGCACCCTTTGGACCATGATTAAATCACCTCCCACCAGGCCCCCCTCCAACATTCCGGAATACAATTCCACCTGAATCTTCATTGGGAAACACAGCCAAACCGTATTATTCTGACCC
>NW_022437516.1:0-8113 GCF_009761245.1 Sapajus apella
TGGTCTCAGACTCCTGGCTTCAGTGATCCTCCCACCTTGGCCTCCCAACGTGCTGGGACTACAGGTCTGAGCCATGGCACCTGGTCTGTTTTTCTTTATTACTACAGGTATTATCTGGAGCATTAAAGCCTCCTGGAGTGAGAAGCTAACTCATAAACACGCTGTTTGGAGAGAAGGAAACTACCTGGAATTCTTGTTCTGTAAAGATGTGTAATTATCATCCCAACAACAGCCACCCTTCCATCGGTCCTGGGCACACTCAGGTGTGGTCCATCCATCCCCTAGTGTTTCCTTCTGTCCTGGGGACCCTCAGGTGTGGTCTATCCCCTTCGTGTTTACCTCCCACTCCCTCTATTCTCCATTTCCAATCTTCCCACACAGGTGGAGAGAGGAGGAGACCCCATTGCCTGTGAGGAGGACACGGCTGCTGGGTGGGCCCTGCAGATTATGAAGTTCAAGTCCCAGATCCTGGAAAGGTCCCTGTGTGTAAAGATTGTGGAGGCAAGACAGATGCAGGGACCACACTCTGCCCTGCTCTGCACCTCTGAGTGTTGTTCTAGCTGCCTTGTGACCAGGATGCTTAGAAGAACCATGAACCCTGCAAGAGGGCAGGTTTGGAGAGAGAGATGAGCATGCTTGAGTGATTAAAGTGTAACTTGAACCACTGCCTTTGCAAACTGCATGAAGGCATGCACGTGTGTGTCTGTGTGTGTGTGTGCTGGGAGGATGTCTACCAGCCTTACGGAGGGATTACTGACATACAATAAGCTGCATGTACTTAAAAAAGACAACTTGATCAATCTTGACACCCATGCACACCTGCAAAACCATGACCATAGTCAAGGCAGAGCATCACGACTCCCAAATCTTCCTGGTGCTTCTTTGGAATCCCTCCCTGCAGCCCCTGCAACCCCATCCCATCCCAAGAAGCCACTGATCTTCTTTCTGTCACAATCAGTAGATTTGAAGTTTCTTTTAAAGCATTTCTGAGCGCAGGTGCTAACAGCTGTCCTCCTGGGGGTCAGCACAGCTGCTCACAGCTGGCCTCATCAGGGCCACCCCAGGTGTTAACAGCCATCCTCACCTGGGCCAGCCCAGGTGTCCACAACTGACTGTATCAGGGCCAGCCATGGTGTTTGCAGCCATTCTCATGGGGCTCAGCACAGGTGTTTGCAGCTGTCTTGGTGGAGGCCAGCCCAGGTGTTCACAGCTATAGCCCATGGGCCAGCCTAGGTGTTAACAGCCATCCTCATAAGGGCCAGCCCAGGTGTTTAAGTGCATCCTCATGGGGCAAAGACCAGGTGTTCACAGCTGTCCTTATGGGGGCCAGCCCACTTGTTCACAGCTATCCTCATGGGATAAAGCCCAGGTTCACATAGCCATCCTAGGGGGCCAGCCCATGTGCTCACAGCTGTCCTCAAGGGTCCCATCCCACATGCTCAGAGTTGTCCTCATGAGGACCAGCCCAGGTGCTCACAGCCATCCGCATGGGGGCCAGCCCACGTGCTCACAGCTGTCCTATGCTCCCCAGCCCAGGTGCTCACAGCCATCCTTATGGGGCCTAGTCCAAGTGTTCACAGCCATTTTTATGGGGCTCAGCCTAGGTGTTCCCAGCTGTCCTCATGGGGCCAGACCAGGTTCACAGCCTTCCTCATGAGTCCCAGTCTAGGTGTTCACAGCTGTCCTCATGGGGCCCTGCCAACATGCTTACAGCCTTCATCCTGGGTCTGAACCCAAGTGTTCATAAGTTGGTCATAGTGAGGTCCAGCACGGGGTTTCACAGCCATCCTTATGGTAGCCAGCCCATGTGCTCACAGCCAACCTCATGGGGCTCTTCCCATGTTCTACAGCTGTTTTGATGGGGCCCAGCCCAGGAGGCTAGCTCCGTCCTCATCAGGGCCAGCTCCGTCCTCATCTCTCCTTGAGGGAGAGACCAGCCTGGGAGATTGTGGAAAGGCAAAGCTTGCCGTTCCCTTCTTCGGGCACATTCTGAGTGGTAGCTGCCATCTTTCTGCTTTTCTCACCACTGTGTTTCCAGCTGTTTCCTGTCTTCTAAAAACCTGTGATTAACTGTGGTCTTCTGATGGCATCCACCCTCCCTACTCCCTTCTACCTCCTGTCTACTTTTCCTCCCGGTCTCAATGCACAGAGTTGGAATTACCAGTCATTCATGACAACACATTTCCATCATTGAGGATGTGATGAAATGGCCATTTATTTATTGGAATAATGTATAAGCCCCCAAGACGCAATTCAACAGGAAAGTGGAATTATAACAACAATCCAGCCCAGCTGTATGGTCCTCCCCCTCCCATCCCCTTTCCTCTTTCCCAAATTCATGTTTGCCGTTTGCTTCTTTCATTTTTTGTATAGTTTTTCTTACCTGCATGTATTTCAAAAAAAGTATGCATTTCTTATTTTAGTTTTTTTGCTTTAGTTTCAGTTTGAAATAATTATGGGTTCAGAGGAATTTTTAAAACAGAGCACAGAGAGTTCCCATGTCATAACTTCTGGCTCCAGTGGTAACAGCCTGAATAACTAGAGTGCAACATCAAAACCAAGGAAGGGACATTGCTACAACCACAAGCTTTTTCAGATGGATGCAGTTTGACTTGTGCTCGCACAATGCATGCACGAGTGTGTGTGTGTGTGTGTGTGTGTCTATGTGTCTGGTTCTACGCAATTTTATCACGTGCAGAGCCAGGTGCTCACCAGCACAGTCAAGATACAGGACTGCCTCCACCACCATGAAGACCCCTCAGGTTGCCTTTTATAGCAACACCCATTTTCCTTTCTCCTCTCCTTCCTCCTTCCAACTCCAGTCTCCAATCCCTGGCAACCACTAATCTGTTCTCCATTTCTATAATTTGGTTATTTCAAGAATGTTGTATAGATAGGATCATACATTGTGTTGCCTTTTGGTATGGGCTTTTTTCACTTAGCATAATTTCTTTTCGATCCACTCAAGATATTAGGTATATCAATAATTTGTCCTTGTCATTGTTAAGTCATATTTCATGGTATGGATGCACAGTTTGTTTAACCATTCACTCATTTAAAGACATGTGGGTTGTATCTGGGTTTTGGCTATCAAAAATAAAGTTCCTACAAACATTTGTGTACAGATTCTTATATGAATATAAGTTCATTTCCCTGGGACAGATGCTCAAAAACAGAAATTACTGGATTGCATGTTAACTGCATATTTGCCTTTCTAAGATACAGGCAAACTATTTTCTAGAGCGGTAGTGACATAATATATTACCACCAGCAATGTATGAAAGATCTAGTTACTTGGCATCTTTGCCAGAATTTGGTGTCATCATTATTTTTTAACTGTTCTAATAGATGTATAATGATGACAAACATATTTTTCATTAGCTTATGTGCATTCATAGATACTCTTGGCTGCAATATCTGTTCATATATTTTCCATCTTTTTTTTTTGAGATGGAGTCTCCCTCTGTCACTAGTAGGCTGGATTGCAGTGGTGCAATCTCTGCTCACTGCAACCTCCACCTCCCAAGTTCAAACAATTCTCCTGCCTCAGCCTCCCAAGTAGCTGGGATTACAAGTGCCCGCCACCACACCCAGCTAATTTTTGTACTTTTAGTAGAGATCTGGTTTCGCCATGTTGGCCAAGCTGGTCTTGAACTCCTGGCCTCAGGTGATCTGCCCGCCTCAGCTTTCCAAAGTGCTGGGATTACAGGTGTGAGCCACTGTGTCCAACCTTCCCCTCTTTCTAATTGGATTGTTTTATTATTTTCCAATTGTGGAATGTTCTTTATATATTCTGAGCATAAATCCTTTATCATTGATCTACTGATAGGTCTTATTGGCAATGCCATGCTGTCTTGATTGCTGTAGTTTTAATAATTCTTGAAAAGGGAATGTTACCTCTTCAAAGTTACTCTCTTTCTGGCTAATTTTTTTCTTTTGTTTGTTTTGGGCTATTCTATGTCCTTTGCAGTTCTACAGAAATTTTAGAATTAGCTTGTCAATTTCCACCAAAAGAGTAGCCTGTTGGAATTTTCATTTGGGATTATATTGACTGTATATTGAAATTATATTTTGGGAGTAAAACATCTTAACAAAAATGAGCCTTCCTTTTGTTTGTGTGTGTATGGCAGTTTCACTCTGTCACCCAGGCTGGAGTTCAGTGGCATGATCTTGGCTCGCTGCAACCTCTGCCTCCTGGGTTCAAGTGACTCTGATGCCTCAGCCTCCTGAATAGCTGAGATTAAAGGCACACACCACCATGCCTGGCTAATTTTTGTATTTTTTAGTAGAGACAGGGTTTCACCATGTTGGCTGGGCTGTTCTCAAATTCCTGACCTCAGGTGATCCACCCACCTTGCCCTCCCAAAGTGCTGGGATCATAGGCATGAGCCATCACTCCCAACCGAGTCTTCTGATCCATGAACAAGACATATTTACCCATTTTTTAGGTCTTCTGTAATTCATTATAGCAAAGATTTGTAGTTTTCAGTGTACAGGCTTTTCACCATTTTTGTCAGCTTTATTCCTAAATACTAAAATATTACATATTTTTATGGATTGTTAATGTTTTGATTTATTACAATTTCTAATTGTTCATTGCTAGCATATACATATATGATTGATTTTTTTTTTATGAGGCTACTCTCAACACATGGCCTTTAGGATAACGCTGCTCTGTAAGAGCAGTTAAAAAATTATTTTAAAAAAATATCTGGATGAGTGGGATGGCTGCAGGAGTTGGAGGGAAGGAAAGCATTTGAATCCTGGAAAAAAGAGAGGGACTTTGACTAGGTCTTGGGGTCCCAGACAGAGAAAGCTATAGTCCTAAAGAGATGCTAGGTTTGAGGTTGGTGAAACAAAGATGGTCACAGAAGAGGATTCTTTTTTTATGTTATTTTATTTTTTATTTTTTAAAATTTTTTTAGAGGAAGAAAGAGAGAAAGAAAGAGAAAGAATAAAAAAAAAAGAAAAAGAAAAAGAAAGAATGAAGGAGAGGAAGAAAGAGGAAGAGGAAGAGGGAGAGAGAACAGGGGTGTTGCTTTATTGCCCGGGCTAGAATGCAGTCTAAAAATGGGTATGTCTGTAATTGTGTTTAATAATAGAGACATAAAAAAAAATGAGGGAAGAAAATAACTAACAAGCAGCCAACCAATATTTCATGTAGACCTATAAATAGGTGTGATGTGGTACTGATAAGAGTGTATATTTTGTGTATTTAAAGTGGAGAGTTCTATAAATGTTAATTAAGTTTACTTGTTCCAGATCTGAGTTCAAGTCCTGGATATTGGTGTTAACTTTCTGTCTCATCGATCTGTCTAATATTGATGTTGAAGTCTCCCACTATCATTGTGTGGGAGTCCAAATCTCTTTATAAATCTTATATATCTGGGTATTCCTGTATTGGGTGCGTATATATTTAGGATCTTTAGCTCTTCTTGTTACATTGATCCTTTTATCATTATGTAATATCCTTCTTTGCTTCTTTGATCTTTATTGCTTTAAAGTCTATTTTATCAGCAAAAATTGCAACTCGTTGCAATTTATTTATTTATTTATTTTTGCTCTCCATTTGCTTGGTAAATTTTTCTCCATCCCTTTGTTTTGAGTCTTTGTGTATCCTTGCATGTGAGATGGATCTGGATGTAGCATACCAATGGGTCTTGGCTTTTTTTGCCCGTCTGTGTCTTTGGATTGGGGGATTTAATCGATTTAAATTTAGAATTAATAAAAATGTATGTGAGTTTGATACTGTCATTTAATGTTAATTGGCTGTTTTGCCCATTAGTTGATGCAAGTTCTTAATTATGTTGATGTTCTTTATTTTTTGGTATTTTTTAGAAAGGCTGATACTGGTTGTTCCTTACTATTTGTAGTGGTTCTTTTAGAAGCTCTTGTAAAGCAGGCCTGGTGGTGATGAAATCCCTGAGTGCTTGCTTGTTCACAAAATATTTTATTTTTCCTTCACTTATGAAGCTTAGTTTGGCTGGATGTAAAATCCTGGGTTGAAAGTTCTTTTCTTTAAGGATGTTGAATATCGGCCCCCACTCTCTTCTGGCTTGTAGGGTTTCTGCTGAGAGATCTGATGTGAGTCTGATAGGCTTCCCTTTATGGGTAACCTGACCTTTCTCTCTGGCTGCCCTCAGTATTTTCTCCTTCATTTCAACCCTGGTGAATCTGGCGATTATGTGCCTTGAGGTTGGTCTTCTTGAGGAATATCTTTGTGGTGTTCTCTGTATTACCTGGAGTTGAATATTGTCCTGCCTTGCTAGGTTGGGAAAGTTTTCCTGAATAATATCCTGAAGCGTATTTTCCAGTTTGGATTGATTCTCTTCGTCACATTCAGGTACACCTATCAAGTGTAGATTAGGTCTTTTCACATAGTCCCATATTTCTTGGAGACTTTGCTCGTTCTTTTTTATCCTTTTTTCTCTAATCTTGTCTTTTTGTTTTATTTCATTAAGTTGGTCTTCGACCTCTGATATCTTTTCTTCTGCTTGATCAATTCGGCTGTTAAAACTTGTGCATAGTTCGCGAAGTTCTTGTGTTGTGTTTTTCAGCTCCATTAATTCACTTATATTCCTCTCTAAATTGTGTGTTATTGTTAACATTTCGTCAAACCTTTTTTCAAAGTTCTTAGTTTCTTTGCATTGGGTTAGAACAAGTTCTTTTAATTCCCAGAAGTTTCTTATCATCCACTTTTTAAAGCCTGCTTCTGGTAATGGAACACAGTCTTTCTCCATCAGGCCTTGTTCCATTGCTGATGAGGAACTGTGATGCCCTGTAGAGGGAGAGGCATTCTGATTTTGGGTATTCTCAGCCTTTTTAGGCTGGTTTCTTCCCTTCATTATAGATTTATAATGTGGTCTTTATAATTACCATCTTTATAGTTGGGTTTCTGAATGGACGTCCAACGTGTTGATTCCCGGCGCTAAAATCTGAGCAACCCACTGTGCTAGCCAAAACAGTGGCGTTATGATTGATGGTGTTTTTCTGACTCTGCACCAAGAACCGCCACACCAAGGCAGCGGCAAAACCGCCTCACTGGCCTCAAGAGTTGTGCTGGCGACCCATGGGGTTCCTCCGCTGGGAATCTCCTGGTGTGTGAGCAACAAAAATTGATCTGAAAGTGTGGCGTCCTCTCGTTCTCTGTGCTTTCAGTGAGAGCTACAATCCTGAGCTGCTAGTGATCAGCCATCTTGGATCTCTCTATATGATTAATTTTTGTTCATTGCTTTGTGTCCTGAAGCCTTGAGAAACTTGCTGATTAGCTTGTTTGTAAATTCCAATAAGTTTTCTACATAGTCATTTCACCTGTGAATAAAGTTGTTTTCTTCTTTCCAGTCTGGATATCCTTTTACTTCTGCCTCTTGCCTAACTGCAGTCTAGCAATTCCAGTGCAATGTGGAAGCAAAGTGCAGACGGCAGTTATCGCTCATTTGTTCCTGACATTAGGGGAAAAGTATTTAGTCTTTTACAATTAAGAATGATGTTAGCTGTAAGGTTTTTGTAAATGCCCAATACAGAGTGAGGAAGTTCGCTCTATTCCTAGCATGCCTGAGTTTTTATCATAAATATTTGTTGGATTTTGTCAAATGCTTTTCCTATATGAATTGAGATGATCATGTGATTTTTTTTTTTAGTGTGTTTGTATGGTAAACTGCATTGATTGATTTTTCAATGTTAAACTCCGCATCCCTAGAATAAATCTCCCTTGATGCCTTTTCATTATATTGTAGGATTCAATTTGTTTAACTTTTATTCAGAATTTTTGCATCTCTATTCATGAAGAATATTGGTCTATAGTTTTTCTTTTTCTTTTTTTTTTTTTTTTAAGACAGAGTTTCACTCTTGTTGCCCAGGCTGGAGTGCAATGGTGTGATCTCGGCTCATTGCAACCTCTGCCTCCCAGGTTCAAGTGACATTCTTGCCTCAACCTCCCAAGTAGCTGGGAATACAGGTGCCCACCACCATGCCTATGATTTTTGTATTTTTAACTAGAGACAAGGTTTCACCATGTTGGCCAGGCTGGTTTTGAACTCCTGACCTCAGGTGACCCACCTGCCTTGGCCTCCCAAAGTGCTGGGACTACAGTTGTGAGCCACTGTGCTCAGCC